>NC_133388.1:18878163-19175663 GCF_047511655.1 Castor canadensis | reverse complement strand
AATTGAGTATTATTGCAGAAGCCTGAATATCCAGCTTACTGCCATCCAAATCTCCTCTTTATCCTGACCTTGATTTGGCTGAAAACAGAGTCGACACCAGGGATGGAGCAAATGTGGGGGACTGAGGTCAGATAAATCCAGTGGTTTAGAGAAGAAAATTCTTCATGATAAAGTCTACCGAAAGATTTCTACAACGTCCTTTTAACGTACTTAAGTCACCGATCACTATTCTATGGCCATTCTGCTTTGCCACCTCTCTTATCTAGTGGTGAACAGCCATTGGGACTGGCGTGCCACCGTCTCCAGCTCCTGTTGTAACTGATGAATTCATGGGTGTAGAGAGGGGACTCTTTCCAGTTCAGCCAGTTCCTGCCACGCTAACTGCAAAGCTTTTGAGCTCCTCATGCTCATATTCCATGTTCTTCTTTTAGAAGGTCCCTCAAAAATGATATCGTCTAGCTGATAAAAGATTTAAGGATTTATAAAGTGTCTATTGAGAATTGTGCTTGGTGTTGCAAAAGACTGGTGAGAAAAAAATTAAAAACTGTATCTTATGACCTCTAAGAACTCATTACTGTGGTTTCTTAGTTCCAACCACCTCAGATTCTATCTAGAGGCAAAGAAATGCCTGTAGAAAGCCTAATGGCTTTGACTTTGGAGGCTGCAGGCCGGCAAGACAGCAAGTCTGATTTTTTTTTTTCTCCAGCTGGAGACATTCTTGCCTGATTGGCCTTAGAGCTCATAGTTAAAAACACAGCCTTAGAAAATTACTTTGAAATGTAACCAACTGCCATTGAGAAAAGAAACTAGTGGCTGGAGTGTCTGTGGGAGGGGCTCCAAACCACTCCTTTCCTTGGCAGGTCAAGGGGAGAGGAGGGTGGAGGGTGCTCCCCACACCTACTTGTGTAAATGCCAGTGACTTGTAGGTGGTCACGGATGTGCAAAATGCCCACTAAGGTCTCCTTAACCCTAACTGAGCGGGTTTTAATGACCTTTAATAGCCCTTACAATCCTCACAACAAGTGACCATGTACTGAGCACAGCAATGCATGCTTTTCTTCAATTCTGAGGGGTGGTGGGCAGGGCAGAAACCACCTTTCCGTTCTTTAGATGAGCAAACAGGAAGGTACCGAAGGCATCACACAGCTGGACCAGACCAGGGCTTCTAGAGCCGGCCCAAGGTACCACAGAAACGCACCCCTCCATGGCCCCCATTTCACTTCTTATCTGCCAGCCTTCCTTTTCCAATCTTCCAACAATAAACTCTTAGCCATCCTTCCCCATGGAAAATGCTTGGTATTTTGCTAGGAATCTCTCCAAGGCGAAGTCCCAGGCTAGAAAAAGCAATCAGGCTAACCATATGTGAAAGACACAAGGGCTGCTATTAGCAGAAACAATGTAATGCTGGCACCATAAATGTCTCATTTCAATAACGTGCTGACAGAATCCCATGACCTTCAGCAGTATCAGCCAAACCAACTTTGTGACAAAGGAAATGGGCCAACAGGTTAAGAGGGCCTTGCCTGCCAGAAAGTCAGTCTCTGAACTGGCATTTGAAACATTGATCCAGCCGATCATTGAGACCAGCGCTGAGCTAGCAAATCCCAAGAGATCAGTGATATGTCCTGCACAGCATACCAGGCATCCGCCAGGGACTCACAGCCCTCAATTAATTCTAGGCCTCACATTCTCAGCTGCATTACCTCTAGCTCCCAAGGGACACAGTGAGTCAACAGGTGACAGAGTCCTAAGGTGGCTCTTGGCATCGTGATGTGATCTGTCATGTCTACCCTATACCCATGAGCAGCTTTCATCACTGTGAAAACCAGCTGGATTGTAAACCCAGAGCCTGAGAAGTTCTGGCAAGACCCCCACCTGTATTCACTGGCCTGGACTTTCTGTGGGCCTAATGAGAAGCAAACTGAAAAAAGCACCTTTTTCTTCCTAAGAAAAAGTATGAACTGATAAACATAAAATAACAGGAAGCCACAACAGGCACAATAATACTTGAAGCCAGAACAGAGGACAGATATTGTCGGAGCTCATTTATGTGAGTTCCCTACAACTACAACGGTCAGGTTCGTAAGGACAGAAAGTGGAAAGGTGTTGCCAGGGGCTATGGGAAAGGGGAAAGTGGGGAGTGGTTTTTTTATGGAGTACAGAGTTTCAGTTTTACAAGTTGAAAAGCATATAACATAAATGCACTTAACACTACTGAGCGGCACACTTAAAAATAGTTAAGATGGTAACTGTTGTTATGTGTATTTTACCACAATTAAAAAATCTGATGTATAATAAAAGGAAGGGAGAGAAGAATAGGAAGGGAAGGACAGAAGGATTCTGGAAGAAGTGACCAATAGCCTAAAGAATGCTGGTTACTGGAGTGGCTCAAGTGGTAGAGCACCTGACTTGCTAGCAAGGGCAAAGCTCTGAGTTCAAACCCCAATACCAGAAAAAAAAAAATTGGGGGGCAGTGCAGATGGATCAGTCCACAGTGCACTAAAAGGTAGAAGGCCTAAATCAACTGGGGAAAGGAATGGACGCAGGGAGACTAGCTTATCCTGTTAGTCCTCATGGAAGCCTATGCTTAGCCACTGCTCTAAGCAGCCCGGCGCTGATCCTGCCTCATCCCTAGCACTGGACAGGCAATGGGAAGGAATCCCTGTGGGATGCAACCGCTACCATCAGATTGTATTTTCCCACCAATAAAAGTGAAGACAAGTATAAGGAAGGGGAATCCCCCAGAAGAAAGAACAAAAACCTTGGAATTCTATTGTCTTAACTTCTCACTATGGGTTAATTACCAAGAAATAAGAGAAAACCAAAGACCTGCACTATACCCTAAAATAGCCCTGGCTAAAGGATGCCAGTCCCTAAAATTTGGAATGCAGCCTCAGGGCAACCTGACCAGACAGACATACATAGGAAGGTCCCACCCTTGGTGAAGAAAGAATTACTGAGTAGAGGTGGAAGTCTTGAATTCTTGGGACACTCTCCTCACTTTCATAACCTCTCATAAAATAAAAGGCCAGTATCTGGCCATTAAAAGGGATGTCGGTGTCCACCTGATCCATTTTGAGGTGCAGCAGAGAGAGCACAGGTTCTGGAGTCAGGGAATTTACGCTAAACACAGCCAAAGGTCTTTTTACTTGGCAAAGCTGCCCACCTGCAAATGGGGCAGTTGACAATCCCCGACGTGTGAGAATGAAATTAGATGATGGGTATAAAAAGACATGCTCTATAAACTGCAAAAACCCTGGTAGTCTTGATTCCAAGAAAACTGCAGCTCAGAGAACTTATGTGACATGTTCAAGGCCATGCAAAGTGACACTGAGGCGTTTGCAGCTGGACACCTCACTTCCTTATACACATTTCCCATGCTTCAGACTTGGCTCGTTTTTTCTACTCCTGAACCAGATGAGGTGTCTGTCCTCCTTCCTCTTTTCTGAAGGATGTTTTGAGATCTTCCAAATGCAAATGTTCCTCAGTCCAAAGACACAACTGTTTTTGAGACTCACTGGGCTGGAAGAAACAGCTTCACAGATGTCACCTATTCTAAACAAGGTGAAAGACAAATCCATGCAGATCCTGCGCAGATCCAAACTGGCAAGCAACTAAAAGACCAGGTGGAAGGAAACCAAACCTGCTGGTGTTCAGAAACTGACAATTATTGGGAGGCAAGTACTGAAGTGATCAGTCAACCACCATCTGGGACCAAGAAAACACTAACAGTATGATAAGATTTATCTGAGGGCAAAATATCACAGGAAGAAATGGAGCACTTTGTAACCTAAGGGACACTCCTCAGGACTCCCCCAGGACCAGCCTGCAGACTGTCCTGGGTGCCCATTCTGTGGGCAGCTGACATAAGGGGGCAGTTGTCCTGATGCAGATCTACTGTGTATTAAATGGGTATCAATGTTTCTCGACGTTCCCTTCCACCAAGTTGGCCAGGAAGTTGAGCAGCTTCGTTGCTGCAATGATTGATAGCTGCCACTGACCTTACAATGGGGTTTCTTAACCTCTGCATTACTGACAATGTTGATTCTTTTTTCATGTGTATGCGTGTTGCAGGGAGGGGAGTACTAGGGTTTGAACTCAGGGCCTTGTGCTTGCTAGGCAAGTGCTCTTACACTTTGAGCCCTACCTCCAAATCTTTTTGCTTTAGTTATTTTACAGAGAGGGTCTCACGCTTTTGCTCAGGCAGACGTTGAGCTGCAATCTTCCTGCCTGTCTCCATCTCCCAAGTACCTGGCATTATAGACATGAGCTACTGTTCTGGCCTTGGGGTCAGATGATTCTTTGTCATTGGTGCTGCCCTGTGCATGGTAGGATGTTCAGCTGCCTCTCTGGCTTCTACCCACTAGTTACCTACAGCACATACCTCACCAGTTGTGACAACCAAAAATGTCTCCAGATGTTGCCATGAGTCCAATGCAGTTACCCAAGTGGGAACCCAACTAAGCTGGCCTATCATCTCTCCACTCAAAAAGCTCCAACACAGCCCATCTCCAGCAGGCAACATCATGTCCTCCTTTATAAATCAAAGACACGTCAATCCAAGTAAGTTCTCGAAGTCTGCTGTTTCTTCAGCGCCAATACCTTCTCCCTTGCCAAGTGGCCATCTCCATCCACCGCCTTTCTTTCTCACTGGAAACTTTCCTTCCTCCCTCCATTACCTCTTGTCTCCACTCATCTCCCCCTTCCCAAGACTAGTATCTTCTTATGTTAACCTTCACCAAACATCAACAGGTGTACAAACCCTCCTTTTGGTTCCCACAACTCTGTTCTGCACTGAGAAAGCCCAAGATCTGGGGTTAAGGGCCACAGCCCAGTCCCTACTCGTTCAGTCACTCCTGTCAGGAGTCACCAAGGCCTTCCAGCTGCCAAGCTGTTCAGGACTGTTATGATTTTAGTATGTCTCCTCCAAAATCCCCAGGTGTTGCCAATGTGACAGTATTAAAGGTGAGGATTCTAAGACGTGATTAGCCCATGAGGGGTTCTCCCTTGTGAATGGGATTAGGTGCCCTTGTAAAAGGGGTTTGCTCTTCTGCCATGTGAAGACACAGTACCGTTCCCCCTGTCCGCCAAAGGATGTAGCATTCAAGGTGTCATCTTGGAAGCAAATCTATAGGCACCTTGATCTTGAATTTCCCTGGCTCCAGGAATAAATTTCTACTGTTTACAAATTACCCAAGTTAGGGTATTCTGTTCTAGCAGCACAAACAGACTAAGAAAAGGGAAGCTACGCTGCAAAGCCTCGGGCCTCTCTTCCCTCCCCATTCTACACCCTTCCACCCACTCTCACATGCAGGCTTTCCCCCCAATTCTATGAACTCCCCAATGTTCTTGGCATTATCTCTTTAAAAACCTTCAAAAATCTACCTAGCCCAGTCTGCTTCTCCCACTCTTTCTTCTATATACTCTCTTGTCCAGCGTTGACCTCATGATTGTGGGCATTCCTGGTTTTAGCACTTCCTCTCTTCCACTCATCCTCTTTCCCTCGGTGAGTTCACGGACTTGCAGCAAATCTGGCTTTCCAATTCTCTATCTACAGCCATCTTGTCCACCAACTCTGGTACATGGCTCTAGCTGGGTCCTGACACAGCACTCAGTTGCCTGCCATGTCTGCTCAAACCTGGGAGCAGCTGCCCAGATCTGCTGCCTCTGCTGGTCCCCACTACCAGTTTCCAACCAGTCCTAGATTTATCAGTGCTTGTATGTTCCCTTAGGCTGGATAGCTACAAGTCAAAGGTCAAGATGTAGACAGGGCTGGTTCCTTCTGAGAATCAGCCTCTGGTTGTGGGTGACAGGCTGGAATCCTTGTCCTCATGGTCACATATTGAGTCCACCCCCCACCCCCACCCCCTGCCACCATGTCTCTGTGTCCAAATTTCCTTTTTACTGTAAGGACACCAATCATATTGGTTGAGGGATTCACCTTACTCTGATATAACCTCATTCTAACTAATCACATCTGCAAGGACCTTATTTCCAAATAAGGTCATATTCTGAGGTACTGGGAGTTGGTGCCTCAATATATGAAGGGGGGGGCGGGAAGATATGATTCAACCTAGAACATTATCTGTAACTGTCTTCCTGCCACATGATACATTCTCTACAGGGACACACCAACACACCCATGCCTTTCTTTTCCTGAATCCCTAGTACCTACTGCTTGGAAATTGGTTGGCCACTATCAAATGTTTGTTGAGTGAATGAAAGTTTACACCTGAACTTGGTATTCCTCATAAAACAAAAGGGAAGAAAACACTGATCAAATTTCTGGAGTCTGAGCCCATCTCTTCTGTCATCCATTCTGGCTGAGGGTCCTTGCACTTTCCCTGTCTTTGTATTCCTACTGCCAAGTTCTAGGTCAATTTGCATTGAGATGTTTCCACTCACATCCCAGTGGGTCTCTCCCCATGGCTGGCTGGCTGCCCTGCCTGATGCCTCCACAGCCATTGCAAAGCCTCTCTGAGACTGGCAAACTGTTCTTTAGAAGATGGAGCCAAAGGTGGAGCTGGGGCACCAGTGTTACTAGAGCTTCTGCCCTATGTCTCTCATTTTTCATGTGTCCCATATATCGAGTTTCCATGTAATTTGTCATTTGAAGACTTTGGTGACTAGTCACCAAAGTGTAAAAGCTCACGGGGCAGGGTCAGATACAATCAGTTTTGTGCTCCTCTTACCCAACATGTTGTCCCCAGTATGCCACCTGTCACAGGTCTCCACATGCCAACTCCCCTACCCCATAAGTTTCTAGGGCCCATCTGAGCCCATTCTCTTTCTTTCTTTCCTGTCTAAAATATCCTGGTGTTCTGTGTTCTCCGCCCATCCATCTTTTAAGGCTCAACTCAAATACCAAATCCTAGAAAAACATTCTCTGGTCACTCCCAGCCAGCTACCCTGCCCTCCTCTGAATTCTGGCAATTATGGCCAGTGGACTCAGTCCACTAATACCTTGTATTCACTTTTCACAGGTGTGCTGTGTCTTATCTTTCTGCCAGCAGGCAGAGGTGAGCAGAGTCTTCCCTCCTAGAACTAGGTCAAGTTCACTGCACAAGAAGATGGCTGGCATATTTCTACTAAGTAATTTTGAAAAACAGCAGGAATGGTACCTGCATGTCCCAAACAAAATTATTTTTAAGAATTAAAAAAAAAACCTTTATAGACATAATTAAATCTCTTACAAAGAAACAAACATATATGGTAACTCAACTATCATCATCTCAATAAAATCTGAACAATCTTTAAAAATGGAAGCAAAATCATAAATCTCATCATTGATGGTAAGTAATAGGTTAGGTAATTTAGACCACTCTTTTCTGTGATTCCTTAAGAATATATAAATAACTAGATAAGGACATGTATATTTTTGATAATATGGAATGTCTGTTTGGGTAGATTGAAAAAATTCTGCTTAAAACCATGGCTACAATTTCAGATGCATACAGCTCTGGATACATCTTAGGAACAGATGCAAAGGTGTTTATCATTATCTTTGTGCTACGCAGCTTCTAGTTTTACATATGAAAACCAAGGCATCATTCAGCATAAAGTGCATTATTTGCATGATGTATTTGCATTTGTAAAACACCCACATTTACTTTTACTGCTTAATGGGCCCTGGTTTAAATGGGCCACTCTATATAAATGGAGTACACTGGTTCCCAACTCAATGGTGCTGATAAGAAAACTACTCCTTTTAGATGCAAATGAATCTACTAATCACAATTAAAATGGTGGAGTTGAGGAAAACTGAACAGCTGTTCCTAGAGCTACAAGTCTAGGGCTAGTTTGGTTCTAGCTTAATCTCTGGAACAGCCTGGGATTTCCTAGGACATTAAGCCTAGCCTCTCTGTGGTGGTAACCAGGTAGGGAGAAGTACTGCATTGTAAAACACAGGAAATAACATAATTAATGTCACCAGGTAGCTTAAGGCACTTTCCCTTCAAATGGTGCAGCCATTATGGATAACAGTATAGCTCCAAGAACTTAAAACAGGAACCAGGTGTGGTGGGAGGCACGCCTTTAATCCCAGCCACAGGGCGAAGGGAGTGAGTTCAAGGCTAGTCCAGCAATATTAGTGAGACCCTACCTCAAGAACCAAAGGGCTGGGGGAGTGGCTCAAGTGGTAGTACTGGCCTAGCCAAGAGTGAAGCCCTGAGTTCAATCACAAGTACTTAAAAAAAGAAAAAAAAAAGCAACAAGAAAACCAGGAATACCCTGTGCTCCAGAAGTTTTACTCAAATATATACACCCAAAAGGAATGAAAGGAGGGCCTGAAAAAGGTATGTGTATACCACGTGAAGAGATATCTGTGTATCACACCAGTCTTTTTCACAACAGCCAAGAGGGAGAAGCAAACCAAGAGCCTATCAAAGGATGAGTGGACAAACAAAATGCAAAATATATATAAGTAGGACGAGTCTTCAGCCTTAAAAAGAAGACTCTGACATATGCCATAAGGGATGAACCCTGAGGACATCATATAAGTGCAATGAGCCACTCACAAAAACAGTGTATGATCCTGGTTACCTGAGGTACCCGAACAGCTATTGCCCTGTGTCAGCAAAGCTGGTGATATGGCGCCAGAGACCTGTGTCTACACATCCTGTCAAGACAACCAAACCCAGGCACCCAAATGCTGAAGTCATATGGAACAGGCATAACTTTCTTCTTTCTTTTTTTTTCTTTTTTCCTCTCTTTTTGGCAGTACTGGGGTTTTAACTCAGAGCCTCTTGCTTGCTGGGCAGGAGCTTACCACTTGAGCCACTCTGCCAGCAGAAGTTTATTCTTCATGAAACATTTCCCTATGGTTTATTGGATCTATTTATGGTTGGCTTAACATGGGAAAAGGCAATTTAAAACTTCCAAGAGGTAATCTCTTATGTCTGCCACAGTAACAACTTGAGTAGAAAGAGCTGGCCCTACCCTCAGAGAAAGACTCTATGAAGCTCTGCAGGTGATCTCTGGCCACCTTCCCTTACCACTACCACCAGTCATGGCTTGCCTGTGACTCTTCCATTCTCAAACTATCCCACATGTACCTTCTTCTCAGCCCCACCCCATGTGTCTGTTCAGGAGAACAAACAAGCAAAAACTTGTTTGCATTGGTCCTCTTCCAACATCAATGAGCTAAGGAAGGCCTAATAAGCAAGGGACTCTATGCACCTTGTCCCTGACACCTATTTGATTCTAGAAAACCTGCAGACACCATCATTCTCCTTAAAGATGAAGCAAATGATGTTCCTAAACTTCCATGACAGTATTAAATTTAAAAAAGAACACACACACATATATGTAAATGGAAAACAGATACATTTGAAACTATTCCAGGAATGGGGAAGGGAGGATAGAGGAGAATGGTGGAGGGGTGAATTCAAGTATGATATATTTGATACACTGTAAGAATTTTTGTAAATGCCACAATGTTCCCCCACCCAGCACAATAAAAAGTATTTAAAAAAAATCAATAGACATGGAAAAAAGAACACAGTTTCAAAAAAGTAGTCACTTCTTGACCATATTTATGTAGATATGCGGGGAGGAGTATGGACTGAGCTTTATAGAATGTGGGGTCACGGTGACATGCCAGGACATTTTGTCCTGGGTATAACAGTTAAGAATGATTGGGTATGAGGGTTTTTTGTTTTGCTTTGTTTTTAATATTTTGAATGTTTTTATGTTAATTGATACATCATAATTGTGGTACAATGTGATATTTCAACACAGGTATACAATGTGTAAAGACTGTATCAAGGTAATTGGCATATCCATTACCTTACACATTTATCTTTTTTGTTTGTTTTGGGGACATTCAAAATCCTCCCTACTAGCTATTTTGAAATACACAATTTTTGTCAATCACGGTGATTCATTAGGCTTTGAATTCCTATGGCATACAGGAATGTCCACAGAATCGAAGCTTTAAGCACTTTCAGGAAAGCCTCAGCTTCCTGAAAGCTCCGGGGGGAGCTGCCATTCATGTCCTGGAGCCAGGTCAGTACGCTTGCCTTGGTGTCCACTGGCCACACATCAAGAACACTTCACTTCTGGTGCCATGCCTTCATCACTGCTACCTGGTCGGAAAGCTCCTGAAGCCTGTGACTCACCCACAGCGCAGCCCCAACTCAGGTCTCAAATGACTTTCACAGTATGTTACTTTTTGTCCCTTGCCTGCCTTCTCTGTTCACCTCTTTCAAGACCATGTTCAAAGGAGTCACATGCCACCCAGTTTCAGCTCTGTTGTCTTCTCTTTTTCAGAGAAGATACTTTCTGATTATAGCATTCTTACCTGCATGAAAGTGGTACCACTTCAGAAATGCAGAAGCACAGCCTTGGCTAGCAGTGGCTCCACTTCTTTTTCTAGTTTGATGGTGCTGGGGTTTGAACTCAGGGTCTTGTGCTTGTGAGGCTGCTGCTCTACCACTTGAGTCACTCTACCAGACCTTTACGTGTCGATTATGTTTGAGATAGGGTCTCACTTTATGCCTGGACTGGCCTGGATCACGATCTTATTTGTGCTTCCCCATGTAGCTGGGATGACAGGTGAGTGCCACTGCAACCAGTCATTGATTGAGATGAAGTCTCACAAATGTTTTGCCCAGGTTGGCCTTGAGCCATGACCCTCTCGATCTCAGACTCCCAAGTAGCTAGAATTATAGGCTTGAGCCACCTTGCCCAGCTCACTTTAACTTTTGTATAACCCAGCCAATCATACAAGAAGCACTCATTCCTGGCTCCCTGTGGTCTGTGTCACTTCCAAGTTCCCCAGCTCCAAACTGCAGGATCAACTTGCTCTAGTTTCATCTTGTGCCATCCCCTTATTCATGGTCCCTGAGACACCGAAATGCCTCTTACCTTAGTCATTGCTCACTCAGTAATCCTTGCTTGGAACCTCCCTCCTCTGTTCTCTTTGAGAACTCTTGGGCATCCTGGAAAATACTGTTCCTCCTGTCTTCTTCCTTTTGCCCCTCCATGCCCACAGTGGATCCTGTAACCCCATCACACGATATTGTAAGGGGCTGGTGCAGAACAGGTATTTAACAAATGTCTCCTAAAAAAACCCAGCTCTCTGAAGCAGAGCTGGTATCCTGGCCCCTCATTTTGCAGCTAAGAACACTTGATTCACAAAGGTAAAAGTCGCTTAGGAGGATCAAATGGCTAATAAGTGATGCGTGATGCTTTACAGCCCACCTTCCTTTTTCTGTTGTCTCTTGACTTTTGTCATGTACAGAAAATAAAACTGAGGAAATGAACACTTTGAAAGTTTGGAAGGTGTTTCTGAGCACCAATACATGGCCTTCCTTTCAGAATGGACAACTGAAAGGACAGCCCTACAAGTCACTCATGTCATTGCATGGAGCTTAACGCAGAGCCAGGGCAGTCAAGCGCTACAGTAATACTACTGTCTCTGCAAAGGTGCTGGGCCTCTGAACAGGGGACAAGATGTCTCTGTAACTTTGAAGAACAGATCTACATGCTCCTTTGTCTACCACAGAAACAGACCCTAGATCCACAGCAGTGCATAAATGATCCTTTCTCTCCACTGTTTATAGTTGAATGCAGCCGTTTCCAGCTTCTGGCTGGTGATCACGCCACTAAAAATAGCACTGACGCTGTCACAGGCAGAACCTGAAAGCAGATCCCCTTTTAGTTCTAAGCTGGTTCGACTTTACGAGAGGCAGCTGTTAACACACTCCAGCATGTTTACGTGATGCTGAAGTAGTTCTGTGGCTCGTAGTAAAAGACACCCCTGCAGAGGGACAAAGCTAGGTTTGCAGCCTCTGCTGCCAACACTTCTATGTGAGGAGCTAGAGCCTGGGAGAAGAAGCAGAGTTAGCAGGGACAATCCAAATGTCCAGCTTAAGAGGAAACTGAGCGTGAGTGCAGCTGCAGTGACACGGAGGAACAATTCCTCAGACTTGAGATTCCTGACACGTATGCTTGAGGTAGGGGCAGGGAAGGTGACAAAGCAAATCATGACATAGAGGACAGGACTTCCAAATGTGAGGTCTGTTTTTTTTCTATTCAGGTGAAAGCATCTAAGAGCTGATTTTGGAAATTAAGGAAAAAAGAATAAAATACATTCATATACATCTAGGCCAATTATTTGATGCTTGATATTGATTTACTGAGCCCCAAACTGGAGATCAAATGGGGGGGAGGGCTTGGAAACCAGAGGAAAGCTGGGATTTTGAGCCCTCTCCTTTCTCTGACCTCCTACAAGACATGGTTTCAGCAATGATGTCTCCCTGGACCTTTTTGTACAGAGCTGGAGGCCAAGTGAGAAAATACACCCCAAAGATTGTGCCCCCTTGAAGTACGTATCTGGAAGAGAGAATGTTAACCACAATAGTCCAGTGATGAGTCTGGGACATGCTAGTTTCTATTTAAAAAAAATGGTGTTTTTTTAATCATCTTTCTTAATTCTATGTATAGAAAGGATAACTCCTATTTATTTATGAAGTAAGAATTTGTTCTATGAAGTTTTGTCCTAGAAAATTTGCACTGAACCAGGCAGAGCTATAGCAGGAGGGGACAAGGACCCTGCCGACAGCAGGACTTCCACCAGCTGGATGTCGGATGTCGTATTCACTCACTCGGGCCCATTAGGAGATGGGAACTGAGGTTAATCAGGTCAGCTGGCAACTCCCACTTGGGGTATTTATGCTAGAGGTTCACACGCATGTCACAACCCATAAGATAACAAAACCCTGGGATTCTTTTTAAGAGACTTTGTGAAAACAATACCTTTATTACATCATTGTCCTCCCTCGTGCGTTTTATTGCCGTCAGCTGATGACATGTAACTGAAGCACGAGTAAGCTATAAATATCTGCGATTTCCACAGCAAGTCTAGGTTATTTAGTGTAGGACTTTATCACCTAAGTTATAGATATCTGAACAACAGAAAGGACTTTATATACTGCTGTATCTTCAACACTCATTTTTTTGTTAACAAGACAAAAGAATTTACAGTTACTTCCAACAGCTTGCTGGCAGCTACCACCAGGATGAGCTGTTGCCTGGCAACAGTCAAGCATGCTTCTTCCCCAAATCAGGAAGAGCTACTGCTAAATCTAGACTATTTACAAAATAGGGCAAATATTTAAAAGATTTATGTTTATTAAGGATTGGGGGAGAGGGTATCCTGATAAGAACAATTCCTATTAAACAGATCTAACTAAATACAATGCATAATTTGTCTTTGGTTCATGGTCACAGGTTACACAGAACAATTTAGGATGTCTGGATGTTTCGGTAACTTTCCTGATTTCCCTAAATATTACACTTAAAGAAAGCCATATGTTTGCATTTTTAAGATGCATGTCTTTTGCCTACTTCTCTAAGAATAAAGATGAGACGAAGCACCTGAGAGACCTAAGCCTTTTAATATACAGTCATCCATGGGTGTGGGGGGAGTGGTTCCAGGACCCCTAAAAATCCACTGATGCTAAATCACTTACATAAAATGGCATAGTATTTGCATATAATCTACACACATCTTCCTGTATACTTTAAATCATTTCTAGATGACTAACAATATCCATTGCAGTGTAAATACAATGCAAATAGTTGCTACACTATATTATTTAGGGAATAATGACTAGAAAAACACAGATGTAATTTTTTTCCCCCAAATACTTTTGGTCATGGTTGGTTGAAGTACACGGAACCTATGAATATGGAGGGCTAGCTTTGTATTTGCAAAGAAATTAAGAGGACACCACCACCACTTTCACAATCCCTACAGAGCTGGGTGGATCTGAAGCTCACCTTTACTCTCAAGATTCTCCCTGTGTCTGCATTCCCAGCTCCCTCTCCTTCAAGAGTCTCTTAGAAGTTTTTGTAGGATGAATGAGTCCTGAGGCCAGCCTGTCATCAGGCCTGTCCGGCTCCTGGAAGTCCTGAAGAACTGATGCCCAAAGTCTAGAGGTCCTGTTTCATCCGCAAGAGGGGAGTGGAGGAATAGAAGGACTCAACACACACACACACAGTCCGGCTCCCTTCCTTTGCAAAGTGTACAGTACTTTCATGGAAAGGAAATGCTCTAAAGAACCAGAACAGGGGTTGGCAAACTGAGTCAAACAGAGCTACCTGGTAGCTAAGAAAGGTATTTACATTTTTAAATGACTTGGGGGGGGTGGAATTAAAGAGCAATATTTCATGACCTGTGCAAATTATATGAAATCCTAATTTCAGTACCCATTAATAAAATTTTATTGGGACACAACATACTCATTTGTTTACATATGTGTGAATTTGGTGCTAAATATTTACTATTTGACCTTTTACAGACAAAGTCTGCAGAAACCTAAAGTGGAATACAGTCTTAGTTCTTGAAAAAGAAACTGATTTTGGATTAACTTTAAACATGACCAAAACAAAGCAAAGAAGTCATTTGCCATTGATAGTTCAAGTCTGGCTGCTCTGAGAATATATCATTCAGTGAAAGTACCACCAGAATTCCCAGAAAACAGTCCCTGAGGAATGCTAATTTCATTATTATTAAATTTTAATAATCATGACTTGGAATCTTTCTGATTTTAGCTAAGCCAACCCTGCCTCCACCCCTGCACACACAAATTCAAAATGTTGTTCTTAGATTATTCTCCTCCGCTGTTATGAATGGGGCAATCTGAGAGGCTCCTCAGATTGTAAATCTACACCATTTTCTGAGCTGAAATAATTTTGGTTATTAAAAACAAACATGCATACTATTTTTAGTGTTCAAAGGAATATGGAATGAATTATATTTAATGTGTAAATAAGCCTGCCCACCAGATAATGCTGGATGGCCCATGAACTTTTTGGAAAGTGCTGATCCAGATGAAAATTTGGACGCGCTCATGCCGAAGTCTGAAACAGCTGACAGTCTCTTTGCTTTCATGCCTGTCCCTTGGGTTCTCTGTTTTCCAAGCTACACAGCATTTCTTGTAGGGCACTGGCAGCCTGTACTTCTGCTTATTCTCTGGAGACAAAAGTTTTGCGTCCTCTGATAACTCACAGTTTTTGCATGTCACGGTGAGGGTACCATCCTTCCCAATGCCACCGTCAGTCAAAGCTTTGAAGAAGTGTCACTTTTTGAGCCTTCTAAGAATGCTTACAGATAAATCCTAAAGAAATAATATCCATTTATCAAAATCGATGCATGTGCCAGACATAAGTAACTTTTGGAGACTCAGCACCCACATAAGAAAGAAAAGGAAGGTCTTCAAGTTCTACAAGTACTTAAGACTAACATTTTGGAAGACAGTGTGAGAGTAATTAACATCAAAATGAAAAATAAAAATTATATTTATCCTGAGTATGCAGGATAGAATTAGCTCTCCTAAAATGAGCCTGAATCTTCTGGAATTAGCCCAGGATGTCCCCCATTGTTCTCTGAAGATACAGGCTTGCTCTGGCCACTCCAGGCCCACAGTGTCCTCTGACATAGTGTTTTCAGGCTGGAAGTGGGGAAAGAGCTGTTCTGTGATTGACGATACCTGGAGAACAATGCTGGTCCTCTGGTCTCAGGAAAACATCCTTGCCCACCATGAACCAGGTTCTGCCACAGCTGAGCCTCAAGGGGGAGATCCCAACCCATGAGCAGCCCATGAAAGACACCAGTTCAGAGACCTATGACCATCTGGCCTGCTCAAAAGAGAAACCATTCAAAATCCTCAAGACTGGCATTCTAGCATGATTAAGGAGGGTGAAGTGAAAGAAGAAGGTATTAGGAGGCCAGAAAAGAACAACCAAGAAGATTTTAAGTGCAAGACACTGAAAGAAGCAGAAGAGGGCAGGAAGGAGAGCAGAGAGGCTGGACTTGTAGACAGACGAATGGAGCCACAGGCAGAGGGGAACTCAGAAGCAGGTATGTGAAGGTCCTGGGAGGGCTCACAGGAGCCCAGGTGATTTCCTGTTCTGGGCACCAGTTCCCTTGGGGTCTGGTCACACTGTGGTCTCCACACAAGTGTATGGGATGCCCCTAATGGATACACAAACCCTCTTTTCTTTTTTCTTGTGTTAGTTTAAAAGTTCCTTACATTCAAGAACACCAGGTTTGAGGGTTTCCCTCCAATACCATTTATGGGCCATTCCACCTCTCTAGGCCTCTCTTCTGTAATTGTGAGGGTCAGGCTTGGCCTCCTCCATGGTAGGTTTAGATTAATATTCTAGGACCTTATTTATTTCTCTGACTCTAGGCATCCAAACCAAAGGTGGAGAGGTCCTGGGCACCTCAGACACATATGGGGCAGGAACAGAAAGACCTGGAAGCCATACCACTGCTATTTCCATTACACAGGTTGCCTCTGATACTAGAATTAAAAATTTATTTAAAAAAAAGAAAAAAGAAATAAAGGGGAGGACATGGGATTTCACAGCAGTCTGTGCTTTAAGCAAAGAACATTACTGGCTATACTAACCATTTAGGGCCCAGCCAAACCAAACCAGAGGCTGAAAGGAGACACACATTACCCAGTGGGCCTCACAGGCGTCTGTGGGTGGCTTCCTGCCATCTGGGTGTGCAGTTAACTCTTACACAGCCAGCTGTGCCCACGGTATTGCCTATGAACCATTTTCTGCTTCAATACTGAAGCAGCAGGCTTGAACCTCACCCCCCTCATTAGGGAGAGTTGCACCTAGCAATGAGAAGCTGGGTTACAGGTGGCTCTGGTTTCCTCTGGCTCTCCAGATGACCCTTAATCACAGACTTATCTGAAAGGGGATGAACAATTCCTCAAGTCACTGGAAGATGGGCAAGTCCACCTCTCTGAAACCAGTTCCCTACCTGAGTGCAAACTTTTCTCAACCAAAAAACACAACATCTATAAGCCTCCATTCTACCACGTGGGTGGGTATAGCGCATTCACTGATGTTCCTGGCCAGCTAAGCATCCATTCTCTTTAGTGATAGCTCCCTAAATTCCCTTGGGAGCCAGCCACTTCCATCCCCTCCTCTGCCCCAATCCCCACACACAACTATTAGCCAGTCAGTGAACGTGCCACCAGACCTAAGTAAAAAGTAGACACTATCCTCTGCCACAGTACAGGGAAGGGGATATATCTTAGGGCAATAGCAGGCAGGCCCAAATCCTGGGGGAAGAGACCCTCTCTTTTTCCACTGAACTTGAACATGCAAGTATTGATGCAGGACTGGACAGTCACCTTGATTCCATGAAGCAAAAGCTTGCCTGAGAATGGAGCCAACACAGACCAGGGACCCTGAAGGATGGAAAAGTGGGTTCTGATTATTTTGAGCCATGACCTGAGGGTAGAGCTACTCGGACTTCCCATTTAGATAAAGCAAACATTTTCATTTGTACATAAACCACCCTAAGTCAACCTTTCTCTCAGTTGCAAAGGCAACTACTAACTGATCCAAGGAACAGTCCAATGGAGACTAAACTCAAGGTCATCTTTCCCACTGCCTTTAAGCCAAGGACCTGCCATGTTAATGCAAGTATTCCAGACAAGGGTAAAGAGAGAAATAAATGGTGCCCACATGTAAGAAGAGTAACTGCTGGCATTTGAGTCCCCCATACACCATTGTGAACTGCTAATAAGAGTTTTGCCTCTTCTTATTTGGAGCTGGGTGGCCTACAAATGTTCTATTCATGCCAATAGTTTAGTTAGCATCTCAGTGACATTAGAAATCCTGTAATTTTATGTCCTATAAACTGCATTCTATTGAAGGTCCCAAGAGACCTGGGAGTTCCAGTACAAATGACTGACAGTAAATAAAATCCAGACCCCTTGTCCCAAGGAGGACAACTCTGCCAGTGTGATCACACTCTAATCAGGCCACGGCTAGACTTTAGGCCTTCGTTGCTTGACTGTATTCATCCTGTGTTTGTCAGTCTCTCTCTCTTACGAACACTCCCTCAGCAAATCACTCAAACTCAAATCCCTCTCAAGGCTCTACTTCTAGAAAAGCCAGCCTAAGATCCAACTGTAATAAATTTTATTACTAGGCAAGGGTGCAAAAATCTAAGCCTCATGTTTACTCAAGCATGGTTATAATGTCAAGAAATGGAAACCAGCCTAAATTCACACAAGGGGACATACACAGGGAGTAAAAAAGAGAACCTTGCATATCAACAGTTTGGCAAGAAAAGATGCACATGGCACAATGAAAGGCAAAAATGTACATTACTAAGTAGCATGTACAGCAAATTTTGACACATAAGCAAAATTTGTGTGGATAACATAACACGTTAAAAGGTGTTCCAAGCTGGGTATGGCAGTGCAGGCCTATAATCCCAGCACTCAGGAGGCTGAAACTAGAGGGTCAAGGGTTCAAGTATACAAAGCCTGGGCTAATGGTAAGTTGGAAGCCAGTTGGGGCTATGTAGTGACAGACTGTCTCCAAACAAAAACAAAAGATGTTCCAACACTGATGTCTACAGCACATTATTCACAGCAGCCGAGAGACAGCAGCAACCCAAATAAGTGTCCCCTAGTAAACAAAATGTGGTACATACAAGGGAGGATCAGCTTTAAAAGGGAAGGAAATCCCGATGCCTGCTACAGCACTGATGAACCTTGGGCCAGCAAGGAAATGTACCACCTAGAGTAGTCAAATCCATAGAAAGTAGAATGGAGGTGGCCAGAGGCTACAGAAAGGGTGATCAGTTTTGCAAAATGAGAAAGTTCTGCAGATTGACTGCATAGCATAGCAAATATCCTTAACTATACATTTGAAAATGGCTGAGCATAAATTTTATGTGTGTTTTACTATAATTAAAAATGGTAAGAAAAACTTTTAAACGGAGTTTAAATGTTAAATGTTACCATGGCAAGATAGCTTTATTGGGTTCTTTATTTATGCTGTCATATTGTTTGACCACTCTGTCTCAGTGCTTATTATGATTTGAATTTGAAACATTCCCCCACCCCCAGACTCATGTTGCTATTTTGGCAGTCGGGGCAAACTTCAGGAGGCGGGGCCTAGCTAGAGGAAGGAGGTCACTGGGAGGCGTGCCCTGCAAAGAGATTCCTTGCTCCCAGCCCCTTTCTGTCTCTCTCACTTTGTTTCCTGGCCTCCAGGAGGTGAGCAACTTTGCTCTACCATGCCCTCCTGCCAGGATTCTCTGCCTCACATGGCTCAGAAACATCCATAGACTGAAACCACTGAACATGGAACCAAAATAAATCTCTCCTGATTCTATTGTTGTTTGGTTTTTTGAGACAGGCTGACCTTGAACTCACAATCCTTCTGCCTCCATCCACCAGGTGCTGGGATTACATGTACCACCCCACTTGGCAATCTTTCCTTCTTCCAAGTTGCTTATCTCAGGTGTTTTTTATAGCAATGAAAGTCTGACTAACACATTGTATATTAACTTAATGATCAGAAAACACAATAAAGCTATTTTAATTCTGTAAAAATACAAATATACTACAGAAAGAAGCCTCACTATACTAGGCTGGGGACCGCAGTATCAGGCACGGGGTTTGGAGCCGTTGGCATGTGTTTGTTTTTACTATGTATGGACAGTTTCTTTTCATTTCCTGCCTGAGCCCCACCAAAAGAACTTCAATAATCATTGTTCTGTGACCAATTAATTCCATAAAAATTACCAAGTAGAAATGCTTTGCCATAAATCCCTACGCAGATTATCTTAATGTGTTCATTTGATAAATATTTCTTAAGTGGTTAGTAAGTGCTATGCAACACACAAAGTATTGGGGAAACAATGGTAGCCAGGATGAGTTGAGTTCTTGGCTCCCAGGGCTTAGACTGTACCTGGGAAGTGGAGACAGACAGTCTAGTGTAGGGCTCTGCTCATGTTTCCATGGTAGACCACAAGCACAGAGTCACAATCCCTCCAGTCATCTTCCCAACTTGGTGATGCTATCAGCCAACCCAGAGCCTTCACCGTGAGGGCCTTCCAGACACCAACAGGAAAACCTGCTCCACTTGAGATGCTGTCATAATCTCAGACTCAAAGCCTGGAATTTTATTCTTGCTCAATTTAATTCTTCTTCCCTGCCTGCAGCAAAGTCTCACTGGGAGCTAATCAGGAACCTAACTATCTCTTTGAATTACTTTCTGAAACACTTGGTGGAAGTGTTTTGATACCCATCAGCTCCAGCCCCATCACCTGACTTAGCTCAACAAGGAGGGGGGCAATCAATGGGTCTTTCTAGGGCCTAAGGTGGATGCCCCCTTATCCATTCCCCAATTCATTCTAGGCTCTAAAATCAAACACCTATTGGATCTCAAAATCATCCCCTCAATGATGGTCTCTGGGTGTATTCCAAGGCAATATTTTGAGAAGGCAGCACAATTAAATGCTAAATACAGTCTTTAACATCAACATAACCCCAAAGGGACACACAACTTGAAATAAGAGTACTGCAAGTTAAATCAAACTATATGTCAGCTAGTTCATCCTCTCATCCCTTCCCTTACCCAAGAGAGTTGTAATAGGCAACAAACTCAGCTAAAGAATTGGGGTGTTCAGTCTCCCAGGCTTGTCTCTGTCATTCCCACTTCCCTAAACTCTCCACTGTTCTGCTGTCCTCAGACTGTGGTTCCCAGCACTGTTAGAGCCACAAAGAATAAGCAGATCCAGAATGCTGGCTTTTGTTTTCTGAGAGGAGCTCAAGAATGGAAGGAACATACAGCTCAGGGTTCAGAGCAGCCTGAGAAAACTGCAGGGGATTTGAGATGTCATTTTGTCACATCTCTCTACGTAGGCTACATCTAGTATCAACTCAGAGTTCCTTTTCTAGCATTAATACCAGATTTGTGCTGATCCAGCCACATTCTCCTGGTATCCCCTGTGGGACTAAGAGTGCCCATCAGTTTGTAAGCCAAGTGGACAGTGACTACTTATCCTTGGCTGAAGAAGAAAAATGAAGAGGGCCCACAACAACACGCCTTCTTTTGTTTCTGTCAAGACTCTTGCTGTAAACCACTGCAGCAATGGCAGCCACAATCAGACTTTCCCTGTCCATACACTTCTGTGGGTCCTGCCAACACTGGGTCTGCCTTGGCCTCAAGACTTGCTGTGGCCAATGGTATATCAACAAATATGTTATACTCTCTCTACAACAAAATTAGAAATAAGGGCAAAATAGTTTCTGCTGCGTATTGAGGGGGGGAGAGGGAGGGGGCGGAGTGGGTGGTAAGGGAGGGGGTGGGGGCAGGGGGGAGAAATGAACCAAGCCTTGTATGCACATATGAATAATAAAAGAAAAATGAAAATTTAAAAAAAAAAAAAAACAAACAAATATGAAACAATGAGAAACCAGAAAAGTTCTTGTATTGGGGCTGGCCTTCTCTTTTTATGAGAAATCCTTCTGTCACCATGTGAAGCTTAGAACAGCTTCCTGAAGGATTTAAGAGCTCATGCACAGAGGCCCCAGGCACCCCAGCTATTCCAACAGAGGACCAAACACACAAGTGAGCCCAGGCCAAGCAATGTGCCATTCAACCTGAGCCTAGGTCCAGTTGCCAACACACAGAACGATGTGATGATTATTTTGGTGAGCTACTTAGTTTGAGTGATGTTGTTATCCGGCAGAACCCGACTAATACAATGTTCTATATAACAGAACTTTCCCGACAAATATGATCCCAAGGAGGCAATGTGGCTTCAAGATATGGTGACTTTAAGTAGACTTCTACCTGATATATAAAAATAAAACACAAAAGTCATCTTGATGATTCTTTATGCAATATAGCCTCTAGGAGTTATTGAGGAAGCTCCTTCCTCAGACAAAATTGTCTGCATAGTTGTCTTCCATTCAACAGCAGTTTATTTAGCCAATCCTTCCTGCCAAGTAAGGGACCGTAAGACTTGGTAAGACTTCCACCACACGCCTCCTTAAACACAGTTGTTTGGAGGCAGGGGTCCTGGGAGTTTGTGTGAGAGCTAGTACACATTTTTTTTCTAAGAGTTCCTTCCATATCAGAGAGCCAGAAGGAAATCTAGACACCCTGGAGAGAGTTGTTCAGAATCATTACATACTGATTATTCTCTTGGAAGTGCCCGCTCCATGTAAAATAGCTTGAAATGTCCCCTAGGAGAAAAGTGAGTTGCAGCAGGGTAGAGTCTCAGGGTCCCACAGGCCTTCACTCTCATGACTGTTTCCTAGTAGTATACCAAATCCTAATCCTCCCCTGCCTTTCTCTGTGGGATCAGAGATGGTAACAAGCATGAGTTTGGGGGGCATGGCTACAGCAAGCTGGCTTGCCTCCTCTCCTACTTCACCTAGAGTCCTCCCTTCTCTGAACCCTTTAGACAGAGTGCCACTGGTTGACCCACACACCTATGACAACATACAATAACACACAACTACAGTATAACTGTTGGTTCATCAGTTAAGGTAGCTCATATTGCTGTAACTAACCAGCAAATTTCTTGCATTTATGAGCCATGTTTAACTAATCTTTCATTCATTCATTCATTATTGAAGAGCCACAGCCAGGTCCAATGCCAGAAGCAGCTGACAACCCAGGGGAAAGTATCAATAGGTAATTATGAAACACCAATTTCACCTAACAGTTATTAAGAATCTTTTACATGCTAGACACTACTATAAGGACAGTAAACATTTACTCCCTTAATCCTTGCACCGATCCTATGAGGAAGGTATTATTTTTGTCTTCATGAACACATAAGGACATTGTTGTCCAGAGAGGTGATGCAACCTGCCTGTATCCAAAGCTAGTGAGTGGAGTTGATGATTTAGATCAGGGTCCTAAGCACATTGCCATGTTGAAACCAGATAGAGCTGAACAAGGACACCGATTTGCCAATCTGACTCGTGTCTTATTTCATTGGCACTGGTAAATCAGCCTGGGTTTTAGAACAAGATGACATGAAGATGGATTGGAAGGGAGAATGGAGGCAGAAAAACCAAAGAGGCTATTGCAATAAGCCCAGAGGAGAGGTGCACAAGGACAAATGCTGTAAGAAGGCTGGATTCAAGAGACACTTTGGAGGCAAAATCGACAGGATTTGGTACAAAGTTGACTCTGCAGTTTGCAACTCTGACACTGGGTTGAAGGGAGAGATTTCTGAGAGAGGAAAATGCAAGAGGCAAAGCAGGCCTGGAAAGTACGGCAGGGGTTGCCATTTCCACCCTGAGGCTCAGATATTGGCTAAGAGGACTCATGGGATGTACCTATAAGTCATGTTCATGGCTATGATTTATCTCAGCAAAAGGACAAAACAGCACAATCAGCAAATGGAAAAGGCTGAGCCTCAGGGTGAAAGCCAGCACCCACTGGGTACAAGCTACCTGGAGCTACACAGCAACAAGTCCTGGCAACATGTGTGAGGTGCTACCCACCAGGGAAGTACACCAGACGCTCGGTGCCCATGGTGTGCATTGGAGACAACTCCCCTAGGCACCCTCTGTCAGAGCATACCAAATTCCAGACTGCTTCCATCAACCACAGTCTACACAATGGTATGGACACAGACAGCCATTCTCCACAGCTCTGGACATGGGAGGTAGAGGGATGTTCAAATCCACATTTGCAGATGCCAGCTAAGGGCCAGCCTTGCAAGCAGAAGTCTCTAAGGAGAGCAGCCTCAGGCTGCTGTAACAACTCTTCTTCACAGGTCAAGATGTGGTTAGGTTTTGTCTTATAACACAGAAGTGTTCAACGTTTATACACCGTAGCAGGTGCTGAGGAAGATCTGCACGATGAAGCTGACGTCCATACTTCTGTTGTAGCTCAACAGAATGCCACATACGGATAGCGAATACAAATGCCAGACGAGGCTGGCAGGTTCTGAGGTTGCTGCCATATCCCTTCCTATCCAGGACCAGCGTGTGCTAGAAGACGACACATAAAGTCAACATTAGATCTGTTACGGAATCAAATACAATCAAAGCTTTAATTGACTGAAACTTAACTTGTACCCAACTTCAGATAAAAAAATCTGTTACTGTTATTTGTAGGTAATGGATAAGGGGAGGATAGAGGTTGCTTAATTTTTAAGAGAAAGGGATGATCAAAACATATGATCCGGGATATATTCAAAATATCCACTTCCAGCAGGGTCCCACGGGTAGGCACATATTTTAATTGCAAAATGACCACTGAAAGGCCATGACCTCTAACACCTCAAGTATTCATTCAGCAGAAAATAGACCCATAGATTCATAATGGGCTTTCAACAGTGAAAGTTCAAACAAAAGTTTTGGCAGTAAATGTAACCAGTAACCCGGGTTGCCATGCTTTGTGTTAACTCAGGGTTCCATGGTCTGAAGACTCTCTCAAAGGTTTGCTTCAGGATTATCCACAAACTTGTCTCCTACTAAACAGAGAATAACCCTGGTGCTGTTTGACTTGAGTTTCACACAACCTTGGTGAATTAGCTAATCCCCAACCATTATACAAAAATCATTTCCAACTACTACCAGCAGCAAGACACATCCTTGTGGGGCTCCTCATCACACTTAGGGGAATTGAAATCCTGCTCTAATACAGGCAAAAAGCCACTTCATATCAATAAAAGCTTCAGATAAAGCAGGAGGTTGACAGTGTGGGGAAGGAGGCGCTAACTGAGATTTAGGGTTAAGAGGCACCTGGGCTAAGAGCCAAACAAAATATACCTCCAGGAAGCATCAAACGTGAAAAAGACCTTGGAGCATTCAAAGAATTGTTATCATGGCTATAAAACCCAACCCAGATGGCAGACAGCACGCTGGCATGGTTCTAAGCCAGCCTCAGCTGAATGCACAGGGTTTTTAATGAAAGGCCTGAGATGCGGAAAGCTGGACTCAAGGGAAAGGGACCCTTCTCCTCAAGGTATTTTGGTCACATTACCCATTTGCTTTCTACACTTTGGCTTGAAGACACACTGACCAAATAAGATGTTCTTTTAAGAGAGGCAGCCCAAGGGCTGGCAGAGTGGCTCAAGTGGTAGAGAGCCTGCCTAGCAAGCTTGAGGCCCTGAGTTCAAACTCCAGTACCATCAAAAAAACAAAACACCAAGAGAGGCGGCCTTGGTAACTCTTAACAGATCCTGCATCCAATTTTACTTGTTTAGAGTACTTCATGAGCTTTCTTGTCTCTTTCTATTCCTTTCTTCTTCCTTCTTTTTTTTTTTTAATAAGAAGCACAATACGATTAGAGATCAACTTATTTTTTAAGTATCTGAAGAGCTTCAGGACATCCATCTACACTACAGGCCCTCGACCGGATTGTCTCGCTGCCTTGAAGAAAATTGGTAAATTATCTTGAACAAAAACAAGGATCTTTTAGGCCCTATAATCTCATTTCAAATCCTTTTACCCACTCCCTACTCTTTTGGCCCTGATACTGCAATCCTCTTTGGGTAATCTGAGGTTTTACGGGCACTAGGCCTGTAGCAGCTTTTGCTTTTCCTCTCGTTCTGTGGCATTGTTCACTGCTAGGAGGGGGGCATCATGCCAGGGTTCAGGGCCCATAATGGTTCTGTTCTTACAGGGCAACTGTTAATAATTAGCAGGAGGCATTTTGCCTTTAAATCTCACAGCTTGAATAGTAAGATCTTGTAGTGCCAAAGAAACACTTAATTCCAGAGAAGTGAAACTTGCTTCCAATACTTTGTGTGTGGATCTATCCATAGCATTAAATGGTTTCATTCAGTAACTCCAGCAAGAAGAAGTCATTAAGTGCCTACTCTGTGCTATGTACCAAGCCTGAGGTTGAGACGTGAAGAGACAAGAGAGATGTGGTCACTCAACTGAAATCTACTGAGGAAGGGATGGGTGTAAAGTGTAAAAGACAGGTCAGACCAGACATGGTGGTACACACCTATAATCCCAGGTACTTGGGAGGGAGAGATAGCATGATCACAGACCGAGGTTGGCCCAGGCAAAAGCAGAAGACCCTATCTGCAAAATAAACTAAAGTAAAAGGACTAGAGGCATGACTCAAGTTTGCCCAGCAAATACAAGGCCTAGAAGCCAGAAGAGATGAACACTCGGTGCTCTGGTCTGGAAGGGGTGACAGAGGAAAGGCCAGAGAAAGGAGGGATCAATATAGCAGCATTGTCAAAAAATGAAGGCCATTCAGTGAGCTGAGAAGAAAGGGGTGTGTGTGGGGGGTAGTGTAACAGGATAGTCAGAAGACATTAAAAACAGAAAACCTCCACGGGGTGCCAGTGGTTCCCATAGCTCACACTTATAATCCTAGCTACTTGGGAGGAAGAGATCAGGAGGATCCTGGTTGGAAGCCAGCCTGGAGAAATAGTTCGCAAGATCCTATCTTGAAAATACCTAACTGAAAAAAGGGCTGTCAGAGTGGCTCAGGTGGTAAAGGGCCTACCTAGCAAGCACGAGGCCCTGAGTTCAAAACCCAGTACTGCCACCCCCCACAATTATCAAATACAGACAGGTGCTTCAGAGGTACTTCTAGCCCAAGTGCTCACTGAGGTCAAGGGGAACACAGCCATCCATTCACTCACTCATTCATTTATTCATTCACTCATTCAAAAACAATAGGCAGGGCACCATTCTAGACCCTAGATAACAACGGTGATGGGATACAGTTAAGGGTATGGCAGTGAGCAAAGCATGGTTTCTGTTCGCACACGAAGTAAATACGTAAGATGCAAGTGGTAATAAAAGCTAAGGTGAGAAGTACACAAGGCCAAGGGACTAGAGGATGACAGTGGTGTGTGTGTTCGGGGGTTGTCTTCTGGATGGGGTAACTGGGGGAGGGTGTCTTTGAGAAGGTAGCATCTGAGCAAAAAAACCTAAGAAAGACCATTTTAATGGAGGCATCGGAGGCATCCATCCACAGAGGACAGCAAGTGGACATCAGAGACAGGGCAAAGGTGGCTGGGGGTGAAGGTGAAGTGCACACACTTGAACCAGACTACCAGGGTTCAAGTTCTGGATCCATCATTTACTAGTACTGTGGCCTTGAGTCTGTTTCAAAGACTCACTACAGTGCTCTGGAATGCTGGAGTGCTGCCTTTGTGCCTCAGTTTCCTCATGGTACCCTTGAGAGCCCCTCGGATACAGCTTGCTGAGCTCCCACAGACACCACATAGACAACACTCACCATGTGGATTTAAGAGTGAAGAGTCTCCATCGAAATAACTAAACCTAAAGCTACACTCCCAGCTTCGGCTAACGTCAATACGCAGGCAGCACCTACATTAACCAACAACAGGTATCAAAGAAATCTGCAGTTTTCTTGATTTCAATTAGTTAAAATAGCACCATTAAAGAATAGAAATCAGTATTTTGAGGAAGGTCATTAATTTCTCTTAAAGAGAAAACACTGCATGCCTTTGAAATATTTATCACTAGCTGGAGTGCTGGAAAGCATTAAGAGAATCGTAACGTGAACACATTGATTTGGTTGGAAATATTTCAGTATGTGTGTGTGTAAGGCAAAAGTAGTGGGAAACACCCAGACACAGTTGAATGATTGAGAAGACAAAGTCTGAACTACTTTAGGGGAGAGGACACATGAAAACAAATTAAGGAGGTTTATGAGGAGGAATAAGCAAAAGAGCACTTAATCCTGGGATAAAAGTTACATCACTTTGTTCTTCAATTTCTTAACCTCAGGGATGAAGAGACCGACAGCAGTTGTGAGACTGGCTGAGAAGACAAAGTAGAAAGTAAGAACCCTCTGTCCTGTCCCATGCCACAAATCCATGGAAGTCTCTGGAGAAAAACCAAGCAGCTTGAACATGGCCTGGTGGTTCTTCAATCCTAAGGCACACAGGAACCACCTTAGAATCTCATCCAGGAGGTCTGGGAAAAGCCTAAGAGGCTATGTTTCTCCTAAACTCCCAAGAATAGGACAGGCAGCGGGTTCTTGTGCCACAGATAAAAGCAAGACAGTGCTGTCCTATTCAAAGTTCAGTTCCTCGGTCACACTGGCCACATCTCAGGTGCTCAAGAGCCACTGTGCATAGGGTGTGCTATACACTGGATAGAACAGACACAGTGCATTTCCACACTGCAGAAAGTTCTATCTTCAGGCACCCAGGCTTTAGCCTCTAACCCTACTCTGAATTAAAGATCACCTAAGGAACCAGTTCTTCTCTTTCATCCCATCTTCCCACTCCACGCAAGAGAAAGAGGTAAATGGTTTGGTACAAAAGTGTGCAGAACCACTCTCATGGAAGGAATACGCCACACCACATCACTGGAAGACAAAGGAGTTATAAATGGACCTCTGTGTAGAACATATTACTTGTCCTCTCACTGGGTAGTAGCCATTACTGACCTACTATGACAGATCAGCGACTGAGAACAGGAGAGTGATGCTATGTGCCCATCACCACAGAGCTAGTCAGAGTGGCAGGTGGCAGGGCACTAGGTGTGTGAGACTCCTCTAAGTTCACACTCTGCCCTTGCGTTGGGCACTGTCTTGTGCTTCTTGGGAACTAGTTCAGCCCTCTTCCGCTGAAGCTCTTGCCCATTACAACATTGTATCTCAAAATGGTGCATCCAAGATATTAATCATGGAAACTCTTAGAGGCACAGGCACAGAGAACCTTTAATCCAGAAAACACTTCTACCACCGATAAAAAGCCAAACTGGCTATTTATCCCATGCCTTCTCATTCAACAAATATTTACTGAAGCACTGCCAGGGTAGGTCCCAGAGGGAAGGAAAATACCAGTTCCCTGCCCTCTTGGAGTGCATACCTTCTTTTAAGCTACTGTCAAAGAAAATAACTTTCCTAAGGCAAAATGTTTACCTATTCTCCACCCAATTTTAACTCTCTGGATACTTTAAAAAAAATTAAACAATGAGGAAGAAGACACTTGCATATTTTCAATCTTAGGAATTGTACAGAATTTTTACTTTAAAAATCAAAAGTGTTCTCGGATCTAAAGCCTCCTTTTGCTGAGGGTGCTGAATACTCATCAATCCCACAACCCATAGTCCTCCAGCTGCCTGGGAAGTCACCTAGAGTGGGATCTATGCTCACAGGCACACTGGACTATAGTCAAAAGTAATGAATTTTGTGATAGAAAATTGATCTCTCTTGTTCCCATAATATAAGCTCTGTCAAGAGAGCAAACAAACAGGGCTGTAATAATTAATTGAAAAGAAAGAGTCTAATTAAATTTTTATATTAGTGTACATAATGGCCAGAAATAGTAAACATTGCCTTAAAAAAAAAAAGACTCAGAGCTGTAAAAAGCTAAAAGCTCTATGGTTCTGCAGATAACCAACAAACACTTATTACCCTTTAGTGCAAACACAGAGCTACATCTCATTTTCTAACCCACAGTAAATGGCATGAAGCAGGAAGACTAGAGAACCATGAAATATTTAACCACTGACAATTTGGTCCAACTCAACAACTATTTATTGAGTGCTTCCCAGCTCCTGACACTGTGATCCATCCATTCATTCCCCCAGCATTTCCCAGGTATCTAATATGCACACAGGTGCACACACACACCTGACCAGGCTATGGGCTCTTTCCATGACGGTCAGTACAATCACAGGCTCTAGGACATGATTATAGTCTTGTAAGAGAAGCAGCATACATACCCTCAGGGCCACGGCATAAGGCTGAACGTGCAGGTGGTCTAGGAAGCTTATTCTCACATGCAATGAGAGATCCCATGATTCATTCTTTTTTTTTTTTAAGAGGTTGGAAAGATTTTATTTGTAGAGAAGAGAAGAGAAAGACTGCATATTGGGGAATGCAGGGGGTCCCAGAAACCGGTGATCCCCCCATGATTAATTCTTAAAGATGAAATTTATTTACAAAACAACTGAAATATTAATAAGTATGCTAAGTCAGCTTTGAGAAAGAGAAAAGGATGCTCAGATATTTCTGTCCCATTATTAGACAACATGCTTAATGACTACAGCTCTTATCTCTGAATGATGGCCCATGCCATGACCTTGGCTGCTGCTGTCTTTGGGGTTCCTAACCCTGGAATGCAGAGGATGGAACTTCTAGAAGTGACAGGTATGGAGTCAGGATTTATACTAGACAGCAGACTGAACTACAGCTTTGAAAGAAGAAGGAAGGATAACTTTGACCTAATAGATTTACAGTTTAGACAGAAAGATGACGGTATATGGCAGGTCTAATCCCAAACATCCTGTAGAAAGAAGTCCTCTGACGTTGAAAGGGCTGTCACAGGCATTCTTTCTGGTCGTTTCAGTCTTTCAGATTACTTACTGTTTACCCCTCTGTTGAAACATGAAAGCATTGCTGGACTTTCAGTCTTACCAGAGTTGTCCCAGTCATCTCATAGGTACAACTGAGCAGGGAAGACATTTTAAAAACTTATATAACAAATCCTCTTCATAAAGACTGACATTATCATTGAGTTTGCTAGCTCTCAAACAGTATGCATATAGACTGCCAGAATCAGGAGACCTCAGAGATGATCTACTCCAAGAGAGAAAGCTCCACAAAGGTGAAGTGACTTGGGTTTACCAGGGTTAGCACTCAGCTAATCAGGATGGGTAGCAACATAAAGCATCCGGGTTTCAGGTTCCCAGCATGGTGTTGTCCCAGATCATGTGCTCATGGCTTCCAAAATGTCACCTCCCACCTTTCAATCCTTCAGTATTCAGAGGAGCTTCAAAACACAAAGGAAAGTTAAACCACAGTCCTTTGTACAAGTAATAGAAAACAATTTTGCTGTTACCTTAGATTCATTTACAAGCACATTTCCTAATTGGGTGTACACTCTGCTGACTAAGCCAGGTTTAGTCACACAGGTATCCTAGTAACCTGCACAAAGAGTGGCTCACCAAGCTCCCACAACACAGGACGGGTGGATACAGAAACAATGCAGCCAACCCAGCTAAGGAGGAAAAACTAGATGTTTTACTTCTTGGAAGGATGATACCTGGGAATTACCCTGAAGCTCTGGAGTAAGTAATCAGACCACGAAGGAATCTGTAATTTCGATGGATGAATACCACCCAGCACACATGAGAAGAGTTCCATGGGCGAGACTGGCCACATCATAGCTGGCCATTTGAAATGACAAAGGGAAGGTATCACCTCCAAATACCTTGCCCGTGTCATGCAGCCATGTGACTGGCACAGGGAGGAAGATAGAACACAGCCATCACCTATACCAGCTCACCTGATCATGCTCAGCTGATAGCCATGTAGGACCCCATGAAGTCATTCAGAAGAAACAGCAAAATATAAAAAAGAGGAGAGGCTGCAAAGCCCATCCATGTGCAATTCTCCAGCAGACAGACCAGACTAGGTAGCATATGCCCTAGACACAACTAAACACCTGTCCCAGACCAAGCCTAGTACAGGAGCAATGGACTCATGGTGACTCCAATGCTAGGTTACTTTCTACCAATCTATAACTGTGTACACTCTTTAAAGAACTGAGTTTTGTATTAAACAGGAATTTTGAACCTCTTCCCAGCATTATTTCCAGTTTAACAACTAACAAAGTCCTTGATGTGTAAAAAATCAGGATGCTGTGAAGGGCTGTGAGTTTTGCCAGTGGCTCCCAACGACAGCAATTTTATCTCCTGAGGGATACCTGACAACGGCTGCAGACATTTTGGTCATCACAACCTGGAGGGTTCAGCTGGCATCTGGTGGGTAGAGAGGAGATCCCTCCTCTCTAAACATCCTACAATGGACAGGATAGCACTCCACAGGGAAGAATTCTCTGGCTCCAAATGTGAACAGTGTCAAAGCAGAAATACCCTGAGTTAGACCAAACATCTACAAGGTTAGTCTAAGCATCTCAGGGTCAATATCTTGATGTGTTGGCTCAATTCAGGAAGATTCCTCTACTATCCATGTTTTCTTCTCATTCATGGCAAACCTTGGGGTAACATAAAATTAATTATTTCTCAAGTATTTTCCCAGTTCTGGGTAAAACCAGCTAACTACTGTCTAGTAGAGTTAGAGGGACATTCTCCATTTCTTTACTGTGGATGTCAACTTGAAGGCCACAGAGGTTCTGACAGGGTTGTTGGAAACCAGACCTGTTTGTCATCACCAGTGCAGGACCTAGTGCTTGCTAAGCAGTAAGAAATTTCCACAATCTTCAAACAAAGGCAAAAGGCAACTCCAACCTGCTGCAGCTTGTATAGGCAGAAACTGCCTCACACTGGAGTTTAAAAGACCTTAGTCAGCTCCAAGGGAAAAACACACATCAACTTCTTCTATCCAGCCACCCCAGACCTCGTTTTTGGTTCCTTTTGATTCTCATACCCAAACCTAGGGGACAGGGGCAGAGAATGGAGCTGGCACGAAGTCAGTGGAAATCACTATAACTGACCTGGGCATATAGCATGTCACTTAAGTTGCTATTTGCAGAGAGTCCTGAGGTCTTGTGAAAAAGAAAAAAAAAAAAGAGGAAAAAATAAAGGAGAATAAGGTTATTTGTCTACAGGTCAGGGCTAAAGATCACGTGAAGGAAAGGGTGAAACCAAGAAGAAAACCATGAAATGTTTCTGCTTGGCCTTCCAAAAGCAAATCATTGGTTTACACAAATGCTGCAGTTGGAAGTCAGAGCTATTAGAATATGAAAGGTCATTTGGTAAGCTTGACTCACTGCTGTAAAATGCACCACCTGTGGAAATGCCAGCCGTGATCAAGGGACCATACTTGGCCACACTGCTTCAGCATTCCTAAGAACAAGGAGACGGTCTTATTTGCCTCTGAGTCCTCAGTTTCCTGGGCTACACCAGGGTAGGACTGAAGACTGAATGAATATTAAAATGTAAAGCAAGGTCTGTCCAAAAGAAATGCTACATGGCTATTATTATTAATAGCCTGGATTCTTTCAGAGGCAGGTGGTAAAATATACATTACATAAAATTGCCATTTTATCCATTTTTTTTTTAAGTTCAGTTCAGTAGCAGCAACTACATTCCCAGTGTTGGGAAACCATCACCATCTATTTCCAGAACTATTTCATCATCACAAACAGAAACTTTGTCCCCAATGAAATACTAACTCCCCATTCCTACCTCCCCCAACCCCTAGCAACCTCTAATTTGCTTTCTGTCTGTCTGAATTTACCTGTTCTAGTTAATTTCACATAAATGGAATTGCAAAACTTTTTGTGACTGGTTTTTCACTGAGTGCAATGTCCTCCAGGCTCATCTGTGTTACAGCAAATGTCAGAACTTCAATCCTTTTAAAGCTGAATAATATTGCCCTGTGCTCATTTTGTGTATCCATTCATCTGTGAATGGGTATTTGGGCCGTTCCCACCAGTGCTGTTTTTACACAGAGTGATTTATGTGTCTAGCAGTTCACTGGACACTCCGATTCTGTCACTAACTCTGCGTGATCTTAGGCCCCACATGAGGCTCAGTGTTTTCTCTTATAAAGAGGAAGTGAATTAGACCAGTGTTCTTCAAAAAAATTTTTGGCCATCCTCTATAGTAATAAATAGATGTTTCATTATGACTGAGCTCACACAAGCACATATACACAACTGAAACCCGAGTTTCATGAAATAACACTTGCACTCCTATGTGTAATCACTCTTGTATATTCTATTATTTTTTGTTAAAAAAATGGTTGCAATCACTGAATCAATATGAACACCTATTCTTCAGTGAGTGGTAACTTACATTTTGGATTCCTTTTTACTTTTTTCCAAACTGGTATTCCTTAAAAGTATGTTGACAAGTGTGCCACAATTTCTTTAAAAAATCAAAAAGGTGCCTATTTACTAAAAAGTCAGAAACACTAAATAAGCTTACTACAAAGAATCCTAATGAACTACATTCCCAAAACTTAACTAACCCAGGAAAACTTCACACACACACGCAAAACAAAAATTTAAACATCTCCTGAAGGTTGTCTGTGCAGGATCCATTTGGGGAACACTAAAATGAATGACTTTAAGGTCTTCTGAACTCCAGTATTGTAAGATGCTGGACAGAAATTCTCAACATGGTTTTCCTGTTGCCTGATTCTGAGAGAAAAACACTCCACATAGTTAATTATGGCTCACAAAAGAAGTGATTTTAAGTATAGTATCTAATTCTCTGGGAGCAGAAAAATGATACATAAGGTTTTTAAAACTAACATACTTCATTTTGAAGAATAATTTTATGTTCAGAGTAAAATGAAGCAGAAAGTACAAAATCAAATCAAAATGCACCAAAGACTTAGACATAAGACCTAAAACTTCTAAGAAAACATAAGGGGTACCAAAAACATAAACCACAAAGGCAAAAATATATAAGTGAGAATACATCAAATTAAAAGGTTTCTGCATAACAAAAGACACAGTCTATAAACTGAAAAGATAGAACAGAAGAATACTTTTGCAGACCTCATTCTCAATAAGGAGGAACTATCCAACTTAAAAGGGAAGCCCCCAACAATAGCAGAACCCAAAAATTATAGAATGGGCAAAACGATCTGAACAGACATTTTCCCAATGATGACAAAATGGCCAATGAATATATGAAAAGGTACCCACCAGCACTAATTCAGGAAAACATAAATGAAAACCACCATGAGAAACCACTTCACACTTGTTAGGATGGCCACTATCAGAAATTCACAGGAACCCTTATACACTGTTGGTGGAAATGTAAATTAGTACGTTCATTGTGGAAAACTGTATGGCGGTTTCTTAAAGTCTTAAAAAGTACCATATGATCCTACTCATGGGTACTCAAAGGAAATAACATTGCTCTCTCAAAGAGGTACCTGTACTGTCATGTTTATTGCAGCATTGACAATGTAATATGCACAGCAGCTGCAATATGGAAATAAGGTAAGTGTTCATCCCAGATGAATGGATAAAGAAAATGTGATATGTGTATATAAATGTACACACACACACACACACACACACACACACACACACACACACACACATCCCACAGTACATTCAGTCTTTAAATCCTGTCATTTGCATTTGCAATAGCCTGGATGAACCTGGAGGACATTATACTAAGTGGAATAAGCCAGGCACAGAAAGACAGATACTACATGGTATCACTTGTGTGTGAAATCCAAAAAGAGCTGAATTCATATAAGTAGAGAGTACAGGATGGTTAACAAGCATGGAGGGGTATGGGAAACGGAGAGATATTGGTCAAAGCGTACAAAGGAACTAATAAACAACATGGAAACTGTAGCTCGTAATAAAGTTTTGTATGCTTGAAATTTGCTAAAAGTGTAGATCTTGGTGGGCTGGAGGCATGGCTCAAGTAGTAGAGTGCCATGCAAGTGTGAAGTCCTGAGTTCAAACCCCAGTACCACCCTTCCTCCCAAAAAGTGGAGATCTTAAGTATTCTCAACACACACACGTGAACTGTGACTTTGTGACATGACTGAAAAGTTAATTAGCTTGACTGTGATAATCATTTCACAATGTATACATACATTAAAACATCAGGTTGTACACCTTATATATAACTTTTGTCCATTTTACTTTGATAAAACTAGGGAGAGGGGCAGGGCAAAAAACATTTTTTTCCCAAGACTAATTGCCCAGTGGTATAGCACAGTAATTTCATTTGATCACCTCACACTTAGCATCATCCCTACACCTGTGTGGATTATGGAAAACATATTCATTTGTTGCATTTTGCCACCCAACTACTTCATTCAACTTAGCACACAGAAACCAAAATGACCAGCAGAGTTTGTCTATCTCAGTCCTGTCTTAGCAAATATGCAAGTTAAGAGTGCTATTTTGTTATTTAGAGCTTAATTTTTGTACATTTGGATCAACCAAAATTATACATGTAGTTTTTAGGAGTATCTTCATAGCTATTCCTTAACAAAATAAAGTTAATTGTGTGTCTTTAATCCATTTTATGGCTTCAATGTCAAATCAAAGATGCTAATTACACTCGTTCATTTTTATTACACAACTGTTTATTGAGTGTGTACAATACTGGAGACTCAGGCCAATACTTACAGAGGTAGGTTTTTTGTTTGTTTTCTGGAAGACTGTTAAAAAGAAAACATATGCAAATCCTAAAGGTGGTTAGCCCTTGTCAGTTCTCCCTACAGACAATTTTTTTTAAATTACACAGAAGAAAGTATTAAATAGTTAAATTATGACCATTTATTCCTAAGGGTGACTGATAACTTAGGAGGGAAAACAAAACAAAACAAAACAAAACTCTAATTAATTCTAAGAGTGGAATTCATAGACAAGGAAGCATTTTGATACAGTGAATTTTGACTTTCTTTTTGCTTATTAAACAGTCAGTATAAATAATTCCCCCAAATCATAAAACTTAAATAATCACTTTGAGAAAACATTTGTGATTCTTTCTGAAACATTAGCTATTTTTTGACTAAAACAGAAGTGATTCTTACCGCCCCCCCACACACACACACACGTGTGTGCATGACCACACACATGCACAGGTGTGATCCATGGTCACTCCGCTCCCCATGGCCACCAATAGCTCCCTCCTTGATCCAAACAAGTCTCAGCTTCCCCTTGGCCCTCCCCCAACATCATCCATGGATCTGCCTCCCAATTATTTGTTCCATGGTCTCCATTCCCAGTTTCAAGTGTCCATCTTCAACGGCTGGATCTCTCGCTCCCTTCTCTTCTCCCATTATGCTACAAAGCCTAAAGTGCCTTTGAAGAAGTGGTATGCCACTCTTCCTTCCCAAGGCTTGCCTAGCTGTTCAACTTTTAGATACTGAAGAATGTTACGAAAGAGCTCAGACTCTGTAGTCAGAACAGTGACATCAGGCTGACTCAGGTCCCAGCTCAGCCATTTGCAAGGCAGGGTATCACTCCTCTTCATCCTCAGTCTCTCAAATGTAAAACAGCAATAAAATCTATCCTACCAGATTCTTACACAAATTCAGGGGGAAAGCATCGATGGCACCTGCTGTACCAAGCGTGGCGCATAGTAAGTGTTTAAGAAATACTTAGTTGCCTACTGCCCAGACCAAATCCAGAATGGTTTAGGGTCCAAAGCAGGGACGATGAAGTAAGTTTAAAATTCTTGACAATCCTACAGTGCTATAGAGCTTACTTTGATAGTTCATTTCTTAGCACTCTAGACTATCAGGTAGAAATAGATTTTTGTTTTACTTGACATCAAAGAGTTGTATTAGAGAAATTCTGTTGGTTTTCCTCTTTGACTTCAACAACCCTAATGACAGAACATGCCACATCTAAGAGCTGAGGGCAAGAGGGGTGGTATCAGAAAGAGGCAACTTCAAAGGACTCTAATAAGAATAAAATTCCACTGGCGTTACCATATGGCCAATCCTTCCTTTCTCAGGAACACTCTACTAACAGGCTGCTATTCAGGCAAGGGGGTCTTGGGTAGTCAGGACAGGGGATGCGGCCAGGAGACCTGCAGCTGAATCCAAGGTCTGCAGCACCGTGGATTTTAAAGTACAAAGAATGAGTCCTTCCTCTGTTAGCAGGTAGGGAAGGTCACCATTTGGGGACTTCTCCTAAGGGATGAAAGTAAGACTGGGAGCAGGGAGGAGCCAGCTTTGTTCTCATCAAAGAAGAAAAGAATGTAGGTAATAAAAAAAAAAATCAAAAATAAAAACCCTAATGAATTACTGCCAAGAGATTTAAGCAGGATTATGTAGCTGGTACAGAAAGAACACAATTGCCTGTTTGGCTGGCCTGGATGGAAACTTTTCCCATTATGAGGAGGGCCAGAGCTCCAGGCCTTAGCTTTCAAGTGCCCGTGTCCTTCACAGATATGGCCCAGGGAGGCTTCCTTTCAAAGCTGGAGCCTTTCCTGGTCTGCATCACCTTAAGCAGATTTGCATTTTCTATGGCAGCTGCAAAATGTTTAGTCCTCTGACAATATTTGGTGTCTTGGAGTCAACAGCCTGGAATCTAGAACCTTCCCCCAAGACAGCCTGGTGTCCTAGGTTTCAGAAATGACCAGGTCCAAACAGTCAGGCTTTGTGCATGCCCAGGGCACACAGATGGGAAAGGAGGTAGAAGGCAGGCACCCCACCAGTGCAAAATTGTTAAACTACCTTCAGAAAAAAGACACAGAGGCCAGAAGCTGGCGGCTCAAGCCTGTAATCCTAGCTACTTTGGAGGTTGAGATTAGGAGGACTGCAGCTTGAGGCCAGCCCCAGCAAATAGTTCAAGAGATCCCATCTCCAAAACAACCACAGCAAAATGGACTTTAGGTGTGGCTCAATGGTAGAGTGCTTGCTTTGTAAGCACAAAGCTCTGAGAAGGAGGGAGGGAGGGAGGGAGGAAAGGAGGGAGGATAAGAGACACAGAGCAGGGCTTCCCTCTCCCTCTCCAAACACCCCAGAACTTGTAGCTGGAAAAGGCCAAGGATCACAGCTACCTCTGGTATCTCTGCACAGCTAGTTAGCACTATTCTCTTAATCTGTGCTAGTTGTCCTGACAGTCATCTGTACAAAATTCTGTATAAAGGCCAGGAAGAGAGACAGAGCTTGCAAAAGAGGCCTGGTTTCCACAGATCTTAAATCCAGGAAAGAGCACAGAATTTAAAACATAAAAAGATACTTTGCTATGCAAAACCATATACACGAGGGCCAAATTGGTATGCAGTGTAGGCAAAAACAAGACTACACAATTATCAAAAGAGTGTGGTAATGATGAGGAATCAAATTTGTCACTTTTCCAGGGGCAAGGCACAAGTGCTAAGCAGTAGATATATCATTTTACTTAATTTAATAATCCCTAAAGTACTTTTGGGAGAGAGGTATTCTTAAGGTACAACAGGAATGACAAAAGGGAGAGACAGCGAGTTTGGGGAGCTTGCCCAAAGCCACACAGCTAGGTTCTAAGCCAGAGTCTCTTTCTGAGACTTGCTCTGCACCTACTATGTGCAGTAGGTGCTCTACATAGTAGGTGCTCTCCACCTACTATGGTGGAGGATGGCCTGCAGGAGCTGGGAGGGAGCCCAAGATCCTCCAGTCCCGGTCTGCATGGGGTGAGGGGTGAGGGTGGGTACACAGACCTCTCTAGTTCTGGCCCATCATATACCAGGGAGGCAGAATGACTGGCCAAGGCTACCAAATTCACAGGAGACAGGTCTTCTAAGGGGCAGGACTGGGGTGGGAGCTGGGGAAGCTAGAGTCACCCTTTCACAGTTTGGCATCTTCATGTCTTTTGTAATTTTTCTGCTTCTTCACTGCTTGCCCACTGGGTCCTTCCTCCTGAGGATGTCGCAGATGCTGAGTTCACCTACAGGGCCAACCTGGGTCAGCTCCACAGCAAGTACAGATGGAGGCGAGGCTGGTCAGGGGACCATGGGCTGAACACATGCACCGAGGCCAGAGTGGCGACTTCAGGAAAAGTGGGGGGGAAGGGAGGAGAATCTATGTGCCTCAGTTTCTCCAAAACTATTAAAGGAAAAGAGGGCGGGGAGCAATTTTAACCGAAAAGAAACTGCTCTCCTTATAGTTTTGTTTTTTTAAATTCCTTTCACTCAGAAGCCCCACGACTGGAGAGGAAAAAGGGCAGAGGAAGGAGACAAAAGGAGAAGAGAGGAAGAGTAGGAAGAAGGGAGAAGGAGGAGAGGAAGAGGAGGAGGCAGAAAAAAGAAGTAGAAAAAGTCACTAAAATTTAGTTGACTTTTCCCTGAATGTTTTTTCCTTTCACTTTTATTCTTACAGAACACCAGGTGTTGGGGGGGTGGAGGGGTACTAGGTTCATTAGGGGGACAAGGGTGGGTAGGTAGCACAGCACCTGGTAAACAGACTTCTACCAAAACTTTCCATCCGAAAGTAAACACACCATGTACACGTCTCAACTTGAACTACTGTGATTAAGCAACCTGATCTCAAAAGACAGGGATTAAAAAAATGCATCTAATGGTTTATGGGTGTTTTCTCCAATGACTTGAAGATTGGCAGAGGCTAGCAACGTGTGTGAAATTTCTGATCCTTCTCACACTCCTTCCGCACCTTTCATACGTGTGGCAGAGTCTCAAAGATGGTTTGACAAATAACACAACAAGAACTTGGCCACAGAGAAACAAAAGGTTCCGAATGTGATCAGAGAGAGACGCTGGCCAAAAAACATCCGATTTTACAGAACCAGGATGCCAGTTTGCCTCCTCTGAGAGATTTCTACAAAGGGTGGGTGTTGTTCTCATCAATTCAGTGAGGGAACAATAGAGGGAGGTCTGGGTGACTTGATGGACAGCTTTTGGAAATGATCTTCTGCTTGGCAAAACATTGCAGTGATCATTTTATTCACATGGAAGGAAATGCAAAGAAGTGTCACCAAAGCAAGGGAGGTGACTGCAGGGCATGGATCAAAGCTGGATGTCATAGAAGGAACAGTAGCTACATTAGTCCCACCATGAGCAGGAAATGGGGACTTTATTTCAAGAGAAGACACTGACCTCGGACTTCTGGGTAACAAGGACACACTGGCTCCCCAGTGTTTTGTTTGCACCTTACACTGTGGGCTTGGAGAACTGCCAACACCATGTCACACCCACTGCTGGGAGCTCAGCATCCCTGGAAGGGAAAAGGACCGCCGAGGCAGCTGGCTGTCTGGTCTTGACCAGCATACCCACTGTGGCCTGTTCTACCTTTTTCATGTGTCCGTCCACCCTTCAGGCAAAGCACTCACCTAGCTTCTGGTATGTGGCTACCCTGCTGGAGATCGATCTAGAGTCGAACTCAAGTCTTTCTTTCTGTAACTTGTACCACTTGGATCCAAATCCTCCCCTTGGCTGACAGTGCAGATGGCTAGTATATTCACCTTAAGGTTCTTCTCCCAGTTACACATTCCCAGTGATACACAGAGCCCCTGCCAGCTGATCACTCTCTCAAGGTGCCCCTCCCACCTGGAGAGAAACTTCCTAGACCTGATCACACTGACTGTGGAAATGAGTGGTCAGCACATCAAATCCTTCCCTTTTATTAATACTACCTACTACTGGGGTTTGAACTCAGGACCTTGCACTTGCTTGGCAAGTGTTCTATCACTTGAGCCATAAGCCCAGTCCTTTTTGCTTTAGTTGTTTTTGTGAGATAGGGTCTTATACTTTTGCTTGGGGCCAGCCTCAGACCCTACTGCCTTCTCTTGTGTAGCTGAGATTAAAGACACAAACCACTATGCCTGGCTTGTTTTTTGAGATAGAGTCTCAGTAACTTTTTGCCCAAGCTGTCCTTAAACTGTGCCCCACCTATCTCTGCCTCCCAAGTAACTGGGATTACAGCTGTGTACCACCACCACACTCAGTCCCTACAGTACCATCTTGACCAACCTAACTCACTGCTGACACACTAACAGTAAACTAATCCTCCTCTTATTCTACCTTCCCCAAATCTTTTATCAACAATGGGTTCCATCATCCCATCTCACTATACCTCTACTTCTTAATCCTCCTCTTTTTATAACTATAAAATCCAGAAATAGTTCATGTAACCACAAGTTGGAGAAAGGAGAAGAAGAGATAAGGCAGTGATGGGTTTATATTTTTTATTGTGATGAAAAGTTTGTCATTTCACACTGCAGCAAAACAAAGAAAATGCTGCCTGATGCTTTCTATGCTGGTCATCATTCATTTCATGCCTTTTAAACAGCTCTTTCATATTTCTAACACACAGACCAATTTCTCCCCCTCTGAAGAGGTGAGGGGGATGACAATTGTACAGAATGCAGGCCGGCTCTTCTTTGCACAGATTTTCCTCCTTCTAAAAAAAACCTTGTGATGCTGTGGTCCACAACCTGCCAGTCTCTCAGCTGGCTGTCTGGAGAAGCAAAGGTAACACAAGCAAATCGGAAAAGACTCCAGACCCCTACTGGGTCCGTCAACACCTCAACTTTCTTCTCATTCCTATCAGAAACAAAGAACCTCTGTGTTTCCCACCTTGGGAGTTAAATAAACAGAAATTGATCCTCACCCTTCTGCTATGAAAATACACAAGAGCACAGAAGATGACAAAGTCACTCTACGTGGGCCAGGAGTTTTATTCAGTACCTGAGTAAAACGGTATCACCAGCCTTTCTGCTTAACCATTCCACTTTCGAAGTGAGTGTGAAAACAGGACGAAATGGAATGACTGAGCCCAATATTCATGAGATCCACCTTGTACAGAAGTGCTCAAAGATAACACGGGCTGTTTTCCATTTAAATAAAATAATGTAGGATTGGATGAGAATTAAATGTACAATGGCCAGCACACCAAAGGCAAAAATGCTGAGATCAAAGCTATGCTATGAGACCAACTCAGAAAATATAATGGAAGTCAACAGATAATATAATTTGATATGAAAATAAAATTATAGCCAACTAATGGATTTTAAAGCTTGTACTATAAATGGACGTTGTATTAAAAAAAAGTGTCCCCAATAACTAAAGATGTTTCTATTATCCATGCCCTTCAATTTTACTGACCAAATATGTATTTGTAAATGAGATCTGTCATTCAATCTGATATTTTATCACCTCCATTTTGCACACTCTTCTACAAATTTAGCACAACAAAGCTTCGACTGATTTTTTAATACTCTTGAAAATTAAGCAAAAAAGTTAGTTTAAACATAATTATTCAAATATATAATACCTCACCATTTTAAATAAAACTTACACAAATGTCTATTAAATATGAAAAGCATTCAAAAAAAATAAAACCAAAAACCTGTGGTTGCCATTAGATACATTGTCCCCAGTGCAATGCAAGTGTAACAATGGTGCAACTAGTCTAGGTCCTCGGGATCTTTCTTTGTGTTTAGCTGAATTAAAACATGCCATGACACACGATCTAACAATTAAACTCCTTCGATGCAAGTGAAAACCAATTTTATTGTAGTTTTGCAGCTCTTCTGCCAACTATTAAATGCACAACACTGGGAAGCGAGAATGAAAAGATGTCTTATAAATTAAAAAATTATGGGATCCTATCCAAGCAATGAAGCTATTCTTGGCTGTGTGCGAATTCAGAATTCTGAGTGGAGGAATTCACACTGTTATGTTAACAAGCTTAACATTTTAAGGATTTACTAATCTTTTAATTGTCTAAAAGGATGAGTTCCCCCAGACACCTGTGTATCTTCCTGCCTCTTTCCCAGGCACTTCCCGATGGGACATGCCATCCTCACTTTTGACACAGCACTATTTACCTAAGAGGCCCTGGATTCAATCCCTCGAACACTCTCCCCCGCAAAAGACTACTGAATTAGTTAATGTAAGTATGCAGTGATCACTGTACAACTTCTATACTCTCAGCAGTATTATTCTATGTAGAAATTTAAAGAATTACACAGACAAATTACACGAGCAGGGTAGCAAGTCGAACAAAATAAAAACCTTTTGCTGAGTCAGCAATAAAAAACCATTTTCATTAAGTACTTCAATATTGAAAAGGCTGAAACCTTTGGAGAGGCCCCTAGCAATTTTTGTGACTCATTAAATTGCTCCAAAGAAACAAGAGAAACATAAAGTGCTAATTGATAAGTTTAAATGTCTGTTTTTTTAATTAAAAAAAAAAGGGGAGAGCAAAAGAAACTTTCTTGCAATGTTTTGCAAATTTTAAAAAAAGTCATCCAAAAAGTAAATCTGTAGACTTAGATCATCAAATAAGGCTCCCAGATTTTTCTAATTTCGTACATATTAAGCCATAATACATTAAAACAAACTATAGAATATGTCATTATTTTTACAGTGAAGTTTTTTTTAACAAAAAAATGGGAGGCATACTAAGTCACAAAAGACCCCTCAATAGAGATTTTTGTGCACTTAGAAAGTCCAAGCACGACCGATCCATCACTCAGACCTGGGAGGCTAGGATTACTTTGGCTCTACCAAGAAAACCCCACAAAGCTATACTGGCTCTGGCTCCAAATGAGAATTTCCTTTCTCTAAAATCTGATCATCCAGGAAACTCTGTAAACCATGCTGTTTGATGAATCACACGACCTGTTCCTCACCCATGGCGAGGGAGAATTAAAATGTTGTTCCGTAAACTGATTTTGGATTAGTGCCTATCCCAGTAAAAATATTACACAAGCCCCACACAGACACAACTTTTTATAATGACCTGCCTTCATAAGCATGCACAATTTGCAGGGTATTAAAATTAGTACTTACAACATTTAAAGGCTTTACTATAAAGCGTCAAAATCACAAAAGCTAGAAGGAGTCGGCACTGGGGAACTATCTTTTTATTTAGCTATCAGACATGAAGAAAGGTCATCAAAATTGATGTAAATACAAACTGGAGTATAAAATCAGAAAGTACTTCGACACTGTCCATCAAAAGCAAGTCAAACATGGGGATTCTTTAATGAGGAAGTCCATGCCTACGAAGGAAGGGCATAGGCACCATGCTACAGATTAAAATGGCTCACTGGACTTTTCTAAAGAGGTATATAGGCAAGACACCCAAAAATAGCATCCCAGGGCCCCCCTCTTTCCGGATCTGTGTTCTGAAGCCCACAGCTGGCCTTGGCAAAGGTCCTTCCACAAGCTGACTTGGCCTTAGTTCTCTGAGCTTAAAGCTCAGTTCCCTACAAAGCTGAGCCCCACTTCACAAAACCCAAGTTCCAATAGTTGTGGTGCCCAAAATCACTGTGACACCTCTTATGTGGCTCGGCAGATCCCACAAAGAGTGGGTGAAGGCAAGACCCCTTGCCCATCAGCAATTTGGATGTATTGTAACACGACAGAGACGTAAGCATAGGCAGGCTACTCTCAGTGTGGCAGTGACTTTTGCTTCTCATATATCAAAAATAATTTGGGTATTTAAAATGGAGATACCTAGTAAACTCAATCAATCTGTATTTGCAGAACTGCCTTTCTTGTGTTGTTTGTTTAAACAGACAGTTACAAAGTTACGAAGATAGCATAGGGAGTTGCCTTATGCCCTCCATTCACGTTCTTGGATGTTAATGTCACACTACTATGACAGCACCCTGTCAGAACTAAGGAATCAACACTAGCACATTACTTTTAACTAAATTGCACATTTATTCACCTTTCCCCTTTTCTCTAATGTCCATTCTTCTGCTCCAGGATCCCTGTTCAACTGCACGTAGTCATCCACGTCTCTTACGCCTTTTACAGTCCATAGGTTCCTCAGACTTCCCTGGTTTCTAATGACTTCAACACTTTTGCAGAATGTTAGTCAGGCATTTGGTAGAATGTCCTCCCTGGAGGACAAAACCGTTGTTTCATGTTTTCCCTGTGATTAGAATAAGGTTATAGGTTTGGGGAAGGAAGACTACTGTTTGGATCTTACATGTCCCTCAAAGACCGATAAGCTTTAGCTTGGTCACTGGCCAAAGTCTCCTCAAAAGGTGGTGGAACCTTTTGGGGTGGGGCCTAGTGAAAGGAAGTTAAGTCACTGGGCCCTAGCCCTGCCCTTCCTCTTTCCCTCTGCTTTGCAGCTGCCACTACACACTCCCTCCATGATGTACACAGGTCCGAAGCAATGGGGCGGGGTAAACACAGACTGAAACCTCTTCCTTTCAAGTTGATTTATCTCAAGTTAACTTACTAGCTATTTGTCACAGAGACAGACATTAAACTAACACAACCACAGAGGAGAACAGCCAAGTTCATGACATCGCATTAAAGGTATCAGCTATCAACTTCCCATCCCTGATGACGTTAGCTTTGATAGGCAGATAGTGTTTGCCAGGTTTTTCCACTATAAACTTCCTTCTCAACCCCTTTCTACACTCCACTTCTGCAGGCAACTCATTAAGTACAGCCACCCAGGAATAAGAATTATGCTCAAAGGAGGAATGTACACATAAATTACTCGGAATTCTTCTCTATGGGAAGTTTGCCTCTCATTTATTTACTCATTCGTTTATATCTCCATGGGCTGACAGATACTTGTTTTGTTACTTTGAGTGACATTATTTATTTCATTGGTCCAATTGTCCCAGTTCGGCTGATGGGAGCAATTTCAGGATAGCTCTCACGTTCTTCATTTTGTGTTTTGAACACTGACTTACCTTTCTGCTTCTCCATGTTTTTGCCAGCAAAATGCCTGACTTTAATAAGGGGTTGGAGACTACTAAGTATTGAATTTTGTCTCCCTAAAATTCCTATGTCAAAGTTCCAGTCCCTGGTACCTCAGAATGTGACTTTACTTGAGAATTGGGTCATTGGAGAAGTTAAAATGAGGTCTCACTGGAATAAAGTGGGCCCCTAATTCAATATGACCAGTGTCTTTCTAAGAAAGAAAAGTTTAGAGAGAGCATACAGAGAAAATGCCATGTGAGGACAGAGGCAGCCATCAGAGTGAAGCTTCTAGAAGTTTCTAGAAGCCAAGGAGTGCCAAAGATTGCCAGCCAGCCACCAGCTGCCAGGGAGAGGCATGGAATAGACTCTCCCCACAGCCTCAGGAGGGACCAGCCCTGCTGACCCCTTGACCTCAGACTTCTAGCTTCCAGAACCACAAGGCAATACATTCTTATTATTTTAAGCCAGTCCACCGTGGTACTTTGTTATGGCCACTCAAGGAAACTAACACAAGGGCCAATGTCACTAAGCTCTCCGTATTTCAATTAAAAACTACTCATAAATTTGGTATTAAAAAAACAAAGAAAGTAGGTGTGGAGGAGTATCTTAAAAACCATCTGAAAGGGCATATTGGAAAACAGAGGCATGAGTCTATGTATTGCACTATTTAGGGTTGTGCATGGACGTGAACAAGGTCGGGGCAGTGTTTGCAATGCCACATTTTCCCGGCAGTTTCTAGCCACCTGCAGCTCCATTCAGCATTACTGCCAAGCACACCTGCAAGCACTAGCAATAGCCACCCGTCTAGTGTAATCGCCACCTCCTTCATCATGCTAAGTGCCAGCACACTGAAACCAACCATTTCTCAGGTGCCCTTCACAGTGATGCCACAAGGGGCTGGCAGGTGCTTCCCTGCACCACTGTGGACCCAGCCAGATCACGTCAGTTCAGCATTTTTTTTTTGGTCCCTGTTTAATGACTCACCTTGTTCTACTTCCATCTTGCCAGAGTCACAGCAACAAGTGGCCCAGTGCCTTAAAATGAGCTGAACATGGAAACCACAGAAATATCATACAGTCATCCACTATTTAGTAGCTTTAGGACAAGTTCACACACTAGAGGATCCTGAAGCAAACTCTAGGCTTTCAGACCAAGGCATGACAGTCACCAGGAAGGAAAAAGCGAGGTGCTTACATCTGTCATCTTACTCAGTATCCAATGACCTTGACGGAGGTGAAATCTACAAGGTGAGGAAACATTCCCCCCCTCAGTCAACTGGGAGAAAAGGAATAAAGCGGGATCTGCAGTATTCACCTGAAAATTATTTTCACTATAAAAGCTCCAGTTCATGTGCATTTTTATGCCTATATTAAAAAAATCAAATGAAGTCATTAGGCTAAGGCCAGTTCAGAACACCTCTTGCCTGAGTATTCATTCTTCTTGCAATCCCCTGAGCTCTGCTATAATCTTTGGGGTCACATTTGGCAACAAAATATTAGCCTAAATGAACCAATGATATAACCCAGTGAATAACATTTATGTTCTTAACTTGCAAGAATCAAGGCTATGAAATACTTCCAAGATATCAACTGGACAAGCAAGTGCCATATATTCCAGAAGCTCTGGAGGAGTAAAACGACAAATAAACATGAGGATTTGGGAACTATTTCAATGATTAGTGTGTGTCTCTCAAAACCCTTTGCATTAACAAGCCTCCACTCCAATCCTGGTTCTCTTCCATTTGGGGAATGGCCACAGTCACAAGGAAAAAACCAAGCACATGGCTCTGTCTTTCTGGACATTTCTACAATGTCAGCTGGACTGCTTTGGAAAATCCCATTTTATCTCCTACAGTTGTATGACCTCAAGTTGTCATTTCAAATAAAGTATGCTTCCATTGATTTTTATGAACACAGACAAAAGCTGTTACAACCATTTTTTGTTTCAAAGCTTGCAAACCAACTGTAGTTACTATGTAGGGTTATTTGTTTCTAAGGCAACAGCGTATATCTAAGTACTAATGGCCTGTCCTTTTGCCAGGCAACAAACAGCCTTGTGATGCAACTGCACCTGTCTCGGCTACGCGTTACTATGGAGATGCTCCAGTTGCTATGGCTACCATCACGCTAATCGCCTAGCAAAGGCAGACATACAGCAGTCTTCTCAGAAAGCCCAGCTGTTCCTCCCCGTCTTATGCTGAAGACTGATTGTCTGGGGCCTATGATGGAATGCTTCTGAATGAGATGCCCGGGAACTTCATTAATGCCATTTCAGAGGTCACTCTGCATTCCCTCCTACAGAACACACGTCAGACTAGGAACAGGATCCGCAAGAAGGAGACTAGAAAACTCCTGAAATCTTTGACAACAGGACATCCCCAATTAACATCAACTTGTACTCCAAGGATAATTTCTCTTAATTGGGTAGTTACAATAGAAAAATTTCTGTATGTCTTAAAAGTTTTGTAAGGTGCCGGATATGGTTCAAATCCAAGCACCACGTAGAGAGAAAAATTCCTTTCAAAATCCAGTCCTGTGTTATATGACTCTTTCTTGGAATCTAACATCAACACACTTTCTTAACAAGTAACAAGCTATTGAACCCTTCACTCCAAATTTACACAACGAGGAGGGCAAAGGTCGCCATTGTTCTCTGTTGTTTTTGAAGAGGCAAACATTGAGTAACCACAACAAAACCATCACTCAGGAGCCGTCCACATGGCGACAGAAATGACAACAACTGAGTGAGCTTTCTCTCAACATCTGTAGACACTGGCCAGGCTATGGGAAGACAGGATTGCTTGCCTGACTCACTTCTGTCTGTATTTCCCAACAAAACATGACATCCAGGGTTATGAAAGCTGTCAACTTTTCTTTGTAAATGTTTCTACCAAGAAGACATCATTCTACCCTCCATGAAGCCTTTTGGAAACGCATTCCTCCAAAGCAGCAGAAGCGGTAAGGAAGGGGGGGATACAACAATGAAAACGCCTCCTAAGAACACACAATTTCTTTCTCATTTCTTCTGCAGTTTTTTTTTTTTTTTTCCTTTTTTTTCCGGTGCTGGGGACCGAACTCATCTTCTGCAGTTATTTTTAAAATTTCATACAACCTATTAAATTAGTTTCAGCACCTGTCTCTGCCAAAATAATGCAATTGCAGTGCACCAAAAAAAAAAAAAAAGTATGAATTGCTTACCTTTGATATGCCTGAGGAGTGGGAGGTGGGTGGTAAGGTGTCTTTTTCAAAGCCTGAATTAGATTTTGTCTGTACTCTGGGTCTATGCACCACAACGACCCTTTCCCAATACTCTGCAAAGGAAATGAAGATACAAAAGAGTTAAACAAAAGTAGCAAGTATTTTGCAGTAAGTTGATATATAACTGCAACCATAGTTATTTTTAAAAGCTTCTCATTTGTTGACTGTGTGCCAGACTTAAGTATTGTACTCTGACAGTAGCTCACCATAAAATACCCATCATTCTATCCTGTTAAATTCTGATAGACCACATGAACACGTCATTATCAGATTATGCTGATAGGATAATCTTCATATCCAAGTATCCCAAAGATGAGAATCCTCTATTATTTTTCAGTGTCAAATTTGAAGAAGACATTTGTGCTCCTATAAAAATCTTTAATTTTGTCAAATTTCCAATGCTGAAGGAATAAGAAGGCTCAGATACCCTCAAAATTCTATCTCTGCTCAAAACATTACAGTTACATTTTTAAACCACATTACATTGGCACCACTTTACAAAAAGGGAACAGTAATCCACTCTTTTCCCCCACCACACAACTTGCTCACAAAAGCAAGTTTTCTGTTTGGAATGGAATTCTGTAATTATGGTCCCCAAGAAACAAAAGATCTCAGGCCACAATGGTAAACCTAAGCCAGAATCCACTATTTACTCTTTGAATTCCTTAGTTCACAGCACGGTGTTCCAGCCAGTTAGAGTTGAATCTTTAGAAGTCAAACTTTAAAATGCAAATTTTCTAAAGCGGTTCCACAGGAGGTGAGAAGCTTCCTCTGAGGCCCACTTTTGGGCTGGTTGGAGGCCTTTGGTCTGTGGTCAGCATATTTTTAAAGAAGCCTGAACTTCCTCTGAGGCCCACTGGAGCTGGCAGCAGGCCTAAGGCAGTTGCTTGCTCTCTGCATGCTTTTAAGTGACCAAATGTACCCAAACTCTTTGATAAGGTCATCTGTAAATATTTACCGATTTGGAAAGAAAAGAAGTTAAATTACCTAAACCCACACCCACTCCTTGCTTTTAGCTACAGCTCTTTATTTTCAAATCATTGTACTCCAAGGAAGACATGTTTGTCTTCCAACATTTAGAAAGCAAACACAAAACAGTTCAACTAACAGAGGGAGGGAAAAGTCCAAGAAAATCCCACTGAAGGAGCACGGAACCTCAGTTACTCCTAAACTCTTGAAAGAACTCTAAAATAGCTTTCTTACAAACTTAATTTACTCACAGCGCCCATGAACAGTAACAGCAGAAAGTGGGCAACCAGAATGAACTGCTTCTGGTGTCGTGGGAACGGGGAAGGGGAGAGGATGACACAAAACTGTGGTCAGAGGCTGCACCTGGGGCCACCTCAGTCACCTAGCCCCAAGTGCAAATCTTAGTCAGGTGGCGGGGTCTCCAGTACACATCACTGTGCTCAGCTTAAACAGTTAGAAGTTTAAAGACCTGAAAAACTTCAACTCTGGAAAATTCAGGGTTCCATGTGGCCTTCCCTTTCCTGAACACATTGTCAAGTCTGAGATAGTTCAGGAACTCTGATGAGACTTTCTAGCAGACAGACGTGCTGATCCTCAACCTTCTCCTGGGGAAAAGGTATGGAGCAAAGAAGACAGCCAGCCAACAGGTAAGGAATGGAGAGGTACAGGGGAGGGCAGGAAGAAACAGGAACTACCAAATTTGGCTACTACCATCAACCAAAGCCTGACCCCATCATCAAGGTTCCCCATAGGGCCCCAGGCCAAAGGACCTGCCTTCTGGTCCCCACACAAGCCAGATCTAGGCTACTCAGAGGGCCATAGCAGACACACAACCCAAACTTTTCCATCAATTTGATATGCTCTCAGGTGCTGAGAGCATACTGGCTTTTGATTTCACCTCGGTGCTTTCAGAACGGGTGGTTTGTCTTACATCAAAAACCCAGGACAAAGCATTGAAGGCCAACTGGTCTTCTCAGGTAAATAACCATAAGCCAAGAATGCGGTTTCTTCTAAACCTGATTCAAGTATCTTATTTACTCTGTAGACTACTGTTTAAAAACTCAAAGGAATAAACCTCAAATCTGTGCAAGACATTCACACGCTAAGGACTCCAGGTGCAGAGAGGCAGGCTGAGAAACAGTTAGGAAGTGGTCTGGAGCCACCCAGCTATTCCCATGTAGCCATGGACAAACTGCCATGCCACACAAAGTCTTGGCTTCCTGGTTTATTTCACTTATGAAACAGACACAGGTGCAAGGCCCAGAGACAATGTGGTAGGAAGCACCCAGCACAGAGGCCGTACCTCAATAAATGGCAGGTGGCATCATGAATGTCTCCTATGTGACAGAAGAAAGACATTGTTTCATGGCATCAAATCTGATGTACTTCCAGTTCCAACAGTGGCCATAGGAAGGGCTTCTGGCAAACTGAAGACCACCAGAAGTGAGAATAAAATGGCTGTCTGCTCTCTCACGCTGGCGGTCTTAGCTGAGCAATTGTCTGATGAGCTTCTCAACCTTCTAAGACTTCTCCCATAACTTTAATTTCGTCACTGTCTCCTATGCACCCCACATCAGGCACTGGCTACTTCTCCCTTGCTCTGGAAGCCAGCATCCCCGACTGATAACACAGCTTCTAGAATTTTCCTTGTGCCCAGGTCTTAACACTGTGATCACAGAGCTGAGGTTTCCAAATCTGGTTGGTACATGTGGCCACTCCCAGTACTCATTCATTGGAGACATGTGCTCAGGATTTGGATCATAAGAAATGGTTCCCACCTTGATCTGTTCAGAGGGGTATGGAGTTGCTGGTATTTTTTTTACTGACCAGACAGACTTAGATTTCAATATATCTGATACTTAGAATTGCTGGCATTCCAAAGAGAAAAAAACAAACAGAAGGTTTCTTGGGGATGCACCCATGGGGACCCTAGGAATGCCTCCATGATCTTCCAGAGGCTTGCCCTGGGGGAAGTGGGGAGTGGAGGGGGGGGCGGGAAGGAGGTTGGCAGTGTACGTCCTTCTTAAGCCTTCTCCTCCTCCTCAGTTTCATGTGACAGTTTGGAATAATAACAAGGTTTACTTGAAAACTTTTAAAATGGAAATGTGCAGAACACTGGGTGCTCAAGTTTCTATGGCCAGGAAAAATTACACTGAATCCTTCCCTTGCAGGGAAGAGAAGGGATGTAATTTGATTACAGTTGTGTAATAAGTCTGAGAGTCAGAGCTTTTATGGAAATAGCTACATCTCATCTGAAGGCAAAAATGTGTTGTCTTTTTTTTTTTGTAAATTGAAATAACTGTGAGGGCCATGTGCCATGAAGTGTTAAGGAATTTGAAATAATAAAAGAAAACTTCATTTATAGATGCATTTTCATGATATGCACACACATATATTGTATGTATATGTTTTATTAGATGTATCTATATGTAAATATTTTACAAAAATATAAAATTCACACCCCCAGAGAAAACTTCAGAAACAGTGTGGGAATATGAATAGCAAGATAAGAATGAGGTCAAGTTTTTATAGGTTCTTTTTTTTTTAAATTAAGAAGTACCAAGGAATAGTAAACAACTGTCAATAATTTAAAAAAACCCAAAAACTGATAACAAAGGTAAAACAAGAAAAGCCTATATTGTAGGCATAAGTGATTAGTCTAAAGACGTAAGTGATTAGTTGCTAAAGAATAGCAACAATGAAATTAAAATTAACATCTAAAGGTATATGTATTTTTCCTCTGGAGAGGTCTCAATCCAGTGACCACCTCTGCAGACTTGCTCCTCTGTTGCACTTAGCAGGTGGGTCTCCCATCTGTCTTCATGTTGGTGTCCCTTCCAGAGGAAAAGTGACGTATTTTAAACACTATTGTTCAAACTATGGGCCATAATGCACCTGTGGGTATGAAATCAAGGTAATAAGTCACTAGTGTTGTTTGAAGGGAACACAACACAACAATAGAAGAGTCTGGGCAAATATCCGTAGTGATGCATGTGAAGTTTCTATGTATGTGGACATGGAAGTGCCCTTGACGGACCACAAAGTAACATGCACTTCTTGCTGGGAAGCTGACTCTACAACATTTGGCAAACTTGGTCTAGGACAATGGCAGGCAGGGATGTTTCTTTTGTCACCACTTGTAGGGATAAAGTCCTCTTCTAGCAGTCATGAAGGACATACTCTGTGGTGCCAGGGCCTGTGCGTGGGGATGGAGCCAATGGGCAGGTCCCTACTCAATGGAGCTAGGTGTGCATTCTCACTGAACTTGAAACCATATCTCTTGATGTTTCTCATTTTCCATTTCTGAGGACATTTCCAACAGTGTCTACCCTCATTCATTGGCTCATTCATCCCTGTGGTACCTGCTACACGCCCATCGCCACGGAGGATAGGACCGTGAATAAAGTCAATACAAAAAGGTGACTGCTTTCACGAAGCTTGGATTCTAAACGGGAAAGAAGGCAGTGAGCAGATAAGGAAAAAAATAAACTAGATCATGACAGACAGTGCTATCTGCCAGGGAGGAAACACAGTGATAAGTGAGCAAAGAGAAAGTTGCTGCTGTGCACAGAATCAACAGCGTGGAAGTGGCCAGGGTCCTACAGGGATGTGGTCCAGCAGCCAGGCCTGAGATGACCACAGGGCGTTGGCTCAGGTGAGGGCAGAGGAAGCAGAGGAAGGAGGGCAGCTTCAGGACACATTTTGGAAAGCCAGTTGGACCTGGTAATGGATTGGAACTGACAGGGAAGGAAAAAAAGATAAAGAAAGGTTTTGTGTGAGTAACTAACTAGGTGGAAGATTAGAGAAGGGGAAACCCAGTGCTCTGTTGAACAGATAACTTTTGAGACTGTCCATCTATTAGTCTACTGATTAAGATGTTTGAAAAACTCACCTGTCTTCCCTCTGCTATGTCCTCACTGACCCCAACCTTTGTAGCAAAGGCCCATGAACATGAAAAGTAGACCTCAGGTGGTCTGGCTTTCAAGGTTTAATATCAACCGGTTCCTCTATAACAGGGGTTGGTAAACTTTTTCTTAAAAAGCCAGAGGGAATATTTTTGTCTTTGAGGTCCTCCAGTATCTGTGATTACAACTCAGCTCTACCACTGCAGCAGGGATGTAAACAAGAAACCATGGCTGTGCTTATTATTCTTATTTACAAGAACATAGTCCAGAGCCAGGCTCTAGTGAACATAGAGGCTCATTCCTAAAATCCTAGCTACTCGTGAGGCAGAGATCAGAAGGATATGGTTTGAGGCCAGATCAGGCAAAAAGTTCACAAGACCCCATCTCAAACAACGGCCAAGCATGGTGTGTACACATGTCATCTCCAGCTACAGAAGGGAGGCACAAAGAAGATCACAGTTTAGGATGGCCCAGGCAGTGAGACTTTATCTCAAAAATAACCAATGCACAAAGGACTGGTGGGATGGCTCAAGTAGTAGAATACCTGCCTAGCAAGTCTGAGGCTGAGTTGAAACTCCAGCGCCACAAATGGTATTCATTGATAATAAGAATACTTTACTTCATAAGCAGGGCACTGGTGGCTCATACCTGTAATCCTAGCTACTTAGGAGGTAGAGATCAGGACTGCAGTTCAAAGCCCATCTGGGAAAATAGTCTGAGAGACCCCATTTTGAAAATACCCAACACAAAAAACATGGCAAAGTGGTTGAAGCAGTAAGAGCGCCTGTCTAGCAAGTGTGAGGCCCAGAGTTCAAACCCCAGTACCACCAAAAACAAAAAAAAGCAAACTTCATGTCATTGTTTGGCGTACACCTATGCAACTGAAATCACTGTATGTGCAGTTCGCTCTCCTTCCCTGGATCTGTACATCAGGTAGTGAGACCAAATCATCACAAAGGCCCATTTGATCTATGCTGTGAGAATGTGTTATACACCACGGCTATTTTTCTGTAAAGTCAGCGAGAAGCACATCTTTGTTTTCAAAGGGTAGCCCTTCCATGATTGACATGGACACTGGAGTCAGAGAGACCTGTGTAACAGTCTTATTTCAGTTTACCAGCTGTGTGACTTTCAGCAAAGTACACAACTGCTCTGAGCTCCAGTTTCCCAGTCTTATATAAAATGGGAGGGACATACTAATCCCTGCTTCACAAGACTGCTGGGAGGATTAAGTGAAACAATACTGTGTGTGGCACATAGTTACAGGTCAGCAAATATTAGCTCTGGTTACTATGGAGGTAACAAAAATACTAAATAAACAACTTCTCTTGATACTGCACTCCAAAACACATTGCCCCAGCTCTGATGGAGCAGGGACTTACCAAACTGTGAAATGATACAAATTTCATCTTTAAAAAAAAAAGTCACATATGACTACTTGTTTTCCATTACTTTCCATGGTCCAATGGAGGCATTCCACTTCAGACACATTAAGATGGAAGTGGAAATAGAAGGAGCAAAACAGAACAGCCAGCCACCGTGAGGCCTTAGGAAAGCCATGTGCTTTGAGTTCTTGTACCACAGACCCCTGGGCACCACTGGGTCCTTGCCCCCAAGGATTTGTAAGCTGCCCATTCTTCCTGGACGTGGACAGGTCTGTCCTCCAGCTGCTATTCCATTAAGGAGGGGTGTCCTAGCTGGGAGGTCTGTGCCTCAAGGTCCCTGTGCTTTTGGGGGTGCTTGGGCTCATCTGGAAGTTGGAACTGATAAGATCTGCTCCTTGTCAGCAAATGACACATGGAGCTTTCTAGAGAGGGGGCCTGGAGCTGACATTTGCATAATGTTATTACTGTGCACAACATTCATGGTGTCCCCAGGATGTGGAAGGAAGGCAGGCGTGAAGTCTTCTCCTAGAACAGGCCAGGTCTGTTTCACCAGGGGGACCCAGCTAATTCCTGGGATCCCCACTGCAGCCCCCTATACACCCATCACAGAGGGTCCCCCAGTTCTCTGGCCCAGTTCCTGCTCATCTCCTCAAAGCCAAGTTGGCCTTAAAGAAGAGGGAGAGAGGGAAGTCAGAGGACTGGGAAGGGGAGGGGGCTGAACTGACACTCTCAGAGCCACAGGTTTCCCTGTTGCTACAAACTCATGCCCTGGCCTCAATCCAGACTTCCACGGGCCTAAGGCAAGGATGCTTTTGGGGCCTCCTTTGAAAGCAAGTCAGGTGACAGACACTTGAAAAGAGCTGACAGAGCCAGGCACCAGTGGCTCACGCTTGTAATCCTAGCTACTCAAGAGGCAGCAATCAGGAGGATCATGGTTTGAGGCCAGCCCCAGGCAAATAGTTCATAAGAACTTATCTTGAAAAATACCCAACACAAAACAGGGCTGGCAGAGTGGCTCAAGTGGTAGAGTGCCTGCTTAGCAATCATGAGGCCCTGAGTTCAAACCCCAGTACTATAAAATAAAAATAATAAAATAAAATTCTATCATTCATAGTCTAAAGACACAGGGGAGGCTTTTAAAAAATTTCAAAAGTATTAAGAAAACAGCCATCTGAGGAACTAGCCAAGTACATTAAAGAGGAAAGCGAGAGGGGAAAAGACCAACACTGATTATGAAAACTCTCTCTAGATACATCTCTGTCATTTCTAAACAAAATTGATTATTATTTCAGAAGTGGAAGATTAAAAAAAGAAACATTCTCTCATGACTGTTTCCATTGTTGGAAACATCAACTTGTCTAAACTTGCTCTCTACAGTGTGGGGTTTTCCCCCAAAGTCAGGAGCAATGGCAAAGAGAAATAATGACTTCTCACTTAAGACCCCAGCCCAGTGAACCTGGTGTCACTCTAGGTCTGGGAGTGACAGGTGCGGAGGACAGGCCCTGCACCTGGTCGCCCTGGTAATTCCAGCCAGTCACTGATGATGTTCCTGTAACTGTGATCCTCTCCCACGACAGATGTTCTGGGACTTCACAGACACATTGGGAACAAATGCTATGACAGTGAAAATCATGGTTAATGTGTCACTTGGGCGACACTCAGATACTCAAGTTCTGTGATGACTTCAATGCCCCCACACTCTTTCAGAGACGCGTCTCAGACACCTCAGAATGTCACCTGCTCACTGAGTATCCCTGGATATGGAGGCACGAATTCTTTTAGGCATCTGATAGGAAGACTGTAAATGCTTCATCTAAATGCTTCATCTACAGTGCAGAAGTCAGGCAGGTTGTGTGTGTGTGTGTGTGTGTGTGTGTGTGCGCGCGTGCGCACCCACGCCTATGCAGGAAGAATCAATAATCTCCTTACATTAACACCTAAATAAAACGAAAATAATCCCAAGATTTGGGTAAAACCAAATTAATCCCCAGAAGCACCTGCTGTGCCCTCCCCACCCACCCCCCCAGCACAGCAGAAGACAGTTGATTGGAGCCAGAGCTGTGCCTTTGCCCCTTTCCTCACTACCTGATCCAGCCATTCCTGCCTCCTGCTCACTATCAACTGCCAATGTCACTACCACGGGGTCAGGGCCCAGGAAGCGCATGTGTGAAGCGGGTCATGAAGGCTGGCAGGTTACTGTGTTTGGGTTGGAGTTACTTTTGTACCCTCTACACTACTGTTTCCCTAGAGCTGAGAGCTGTGAGGAGCTTATATACTCATGATGACTGATAATAAAACAACAGACAAAACGTATGAATACTACCCTGGCAAGTTCTAACTAAAAAAAAGGGAACACACACACACTTTCACTCACTCACATTCCAAGTCAAAAAGCCCACTGGCACCTTTACAATGACTGTTTTTATCTAACTAAAACTCTTGAGATTTTCCCGTTAGTTTCTCCACACTGCCCTTGGGACACCTCTATGAAGAGAGAGCTAAGCACTCCTCTGACGTGAACCTCACAGTATGGATTGCCTGGGCACTGCAGAAAAAGGACAGACATGAGGGTTAAAAAAGATGCCACATGCACAGAGCACAAGCCACACGGGAAGTACAGAGAGCTGGTCACTTCACACACTCCTAATACCAGCCACGGTGAACCGCTTCAAAGAGCTGAGTTACGCCTCAGGTGAGCCCAAGACCCCATGTGGCCAGGAATCCCCCCCACACACACACCACACATATCACACACACACACAGACCACACACCCATTCACACACACACCACAAACACACACCACACACACACACACACACACCACATACACACACACCACACACACACACAACATACACAACACACACACCACACACACACACACACCACATACACACCACACACACACCCATCCCACACACACCACACACACACACCCATCCCCCTCACACACACACACACCCCACACACCCATACACACCCCACACATAGAACATATGTACAGATAAATTCTCCATGACTATGGACCTGTTAATAACTTCATTACAGAAATCAAGCTTTGCATATTTAAAGGTTTTATTTGTTACGTAATATGATTCAGGAATTCATAATCTCGCGATATGGAATCCTGGTATCTTCCTCTTTTTTATGACAGTTGTTTGTATCACACTCACAATCCTCTTTATTTTGAGAAACAGTTTTTTAACTATGCAGCACAGGCTGGACTGGAGCTTCAGATCCTCTTGTCTCCCTCCCACGTGCTGGGATCATAGGCATGTACCACCCAGTCTGGCCCACACTCAATCTTAAAAAGTTAAAACTGCACAAGCAATTACAAAGAGCATAACGGCAGACTAAAAGACAGACATTTTCATGCCTTTTTCTAAACTGACTTAAAGCCACTGGTTATGAAGTGAGGTAAAATTCAGCATTCCTTACATTTACTTTCTTTTAAAAGTTCAAATGTTACAAACACATGATATGAAATGGAGGGGAAGAGCTGCCAATCAGCAGTAGCTCTGGAGTGAACTTGCATTTGCACTTGGTCCTGTCTCTCTCACCTCTGAAGGCAAGTCAATGCTGCAGGTGACTGTGAGCACAGCAATGGCACACTTGGGTCTGACAGACACAGACACCGTTGGATGGATGACAACTGGCCACCTAGTGCCACCTTATCCTCTGGTTGTCCAGTTACTCATCTATTTTTAAATGTTCCAATATGATCTTATCTAATTAGCACACAAAATTCGATCACCTTATTTCCATCACTAAAAGTTGTTAAACTACCTGGCCAGGTACAAGTTCCAACTGCAGGGTGTGTGTAAGTAGGCAGAATAGCCACGCGGCTATGGCCTTTTGTTTTTAAAAACAAATATGAGGCCTGGAGGTGTGGCTCAAATGACAGAGCACCTGCTTTGCAAGTGGAGGGCACGGAGCTCAAACCTCAATACCACCGAATCAAAAGAAGAAGAAACATAGTCCTGTTTTAAGGGGCTGGAGGTGTGGCTCAAGTGGTAGAGCACTTGAAGGATTACAGGACCCCACTCTGTCAGTCAACCAAGGACAATGAGTTGTTTACTGGGAGTATACATAACCAGGGTCCCACCCTCCCTCAAGGTCAAGGGCCTTCCTGGGAGCTCCGGGGCTTGTATCCAGCTTTCAGATAAGGACTCATCCCACTTTTAAGGAGAAATTGCCTTTCCAGTGCCTCTAAATTCTAACACAGTTTTCCACTGGCAAAGGACAATCTTCAACACTGTGGTACCATGCATCCCCACTGAGGAGAAGCTGCAAAGGTCAAAAAAGATTACAACAGTCCCCAGTTCCTTCAATTCTTCTAAGTCCCCAGTTCCTTCAATTCTTCTAAGTCCTGGTTAACATATGACCATGGGAACAGAGCTGTGCCTGAGTTTGTTAGGAAGGAGCAGGGGAGGGCCCAGGCAAATTACAGGTATGAGTTGACTAATTCATAAAAAGACCCCACCAGACAAAGCAATCCTAAGCAAAAAGAGCAATGTTGGAGGTGTCACCATACCTGACTTCCGATTACACTATAAAGCCATAGTAACAAAACCAGCATGATGCTGACACAAAAACAGACACACAGACCCGTAAGAATGGAGGACCCAGAAATAAGCCCACACTGCTACAGCCATCTGACTTTTGACAAAGGAGCCAAAAACATCCACTGGAAAAAAGAGGGCCTCTTCAACAAATGCTGCTGGGAAAACTGGATATCCACATGGTGAAGACTGAAACTAGATCCCATTTCTCCCCCTGTACAAAAACCAATTCAAAATGGATCAAAGGTCTCAACGTAACACCTGAAACTTTGAAACTACTATAGGAAAACAGTTGAAAATACAGGAATGGTAACAACTTTCTGAACAGGACTCTTATTAGTTCAGGAAATAAGAGCAAGAATTGACAAGTGGCATGGCATCAAATTGAAAAGCTTCTGAACAGCAAAGAAACAATTACCAGAATGAAGAGACAACTTACAGAATGGGAGAGAATCTTTGCTAGCTATTCATTGGACAAAGGATCAATACCTAGAATATATAAAGAGGTCCAGAAATTGAACACCAAAGAACAAATAATCCAATTGATAAGTGGGCAAATGAATTGAACAGGCAGTTCTCAAAAGAAGTACACATGGCTAATAAAAATACAAAGAAATATTCAATATCCTTAGCCATACAAGAAATGCAGATCAAAAAGCTGGGGGACGGACACCTTTACACACTGCTGGTGGGAATGTAAATTAGTCCAACCACTATGGAAGTATGGAGGTTCCTTAAAATACTAAAAATAGAACTGCCATATATCCTGCTATTCCATTCCTAGATATACCCAAAGGAATACAAGTCAACATATGGTAGAGACACCTGCACTGTTCACAATAACCAAGCTATGGAATTAGCCTAGGTGCCCAGCAACTGATAAATGGATAAAGAAAATGTAGTACATATGCGTGACAGAGAATTAAGCAGCAATAAAGGGTAATTAAATTATGTTTTCTGCAGAAAAATGGATGGAACTGGAGATCATACTGTTGAAGGAGATAAACCAAGCTCAGAAAGACAAATATCACATGTTTTCCTTCACATGCAAAATCTAGATGTTAAAAAAAATAATGCTAATATGACATGATTGTAAATGGGGGGACTATTTGGGAGGAGGGGAGCCAACTGGAAGGGGGAAAGGAAGAGAGTTATGGAGGTGAATAGGACTGAAGTACCCACTAAAAACTGTTCAAAGGGAGGTGGGGAAAGAGGGAATAAAGAAAGTAATAGAGGGGATGAATTTGATCAAAGTACATATATGCATGCATGGAAATATAACAACAAAATCTCTATACAATTAATTTATGATTAAAGAAAAAAAAAAAAAGAGGTGACTAGTTCAGACCTCCAAAGGAAAAGGAAGATGACAGACCGAATGAATCCTGTGGTTAACAGTAAGTAGGAAAAATTATAGCAGCAGAGCCTACACAAAAAAAAACACAAGAACACTGGCTGGCCTGTGCCCTGGGACAGCAAGCCACCGTGTGACCAAGGCACTGAGGCCTGAGTTTCCAGACCCAGCAGCTGTGCAGACACAACAGAAAAAGCAAGTCTAAGGCTCCCTCTCTGGTGCATGCTTAATCTCCCGGGGGCTGAATTCTGAGTGTTTAAAAGGCAAATGGCCTCAAGCCTCAATCCCATCTATCGTTCTGTCTTCCTCACAAATGGTATGCCTGTGAGGCCAACCCTGATGTTTTGGTGTGAGAACTGAGCCGGTCACTATGTGCATTCACTGGGCTTCGGGGAGATCTTTCCAGGGCCAGAGAGACACCTGGGACAGCACACCTGTTTCTGGATCCTTCTCAGCTCACCTGAGAACTCACTGTCACTTTATCTTCTGGTAAAGTTCACTTCACTGTCTCACCTGATGCAGGGAACACAAAGAATGGTCCTCCACAGAGTCAACCACAGGCTTACACCATTGACTGATAACTAACAAGGGCACAGAGCCAAGTGCCAGCTAACAGATGAGGATGTGACGGTCAGGGAGAAACTTTGCCCAGGGTCAAGAGTGACCTGAATCCCACACACAAGGAGAAAGATCCCTGGCTTCACTAACACTTCAAGAGTCCTCTGGGACCACCATTTCCTTCCTCCTGAACTGGACCTCAGGAAGGACTCCTAGGCCCACCAACCTGACTCCCTACAGGGGGGAGCAGAAAGCAAAGCAAGGCACCTTGACCAGGAGCCCACAGAAATACCTAAGACCAGACTTCCATTATTAAGGTTTCCAAAAACCAGCAGCTCTTGATTATTCATGGAAATTTTAGACAACAAATACCTCATGCACTCGGTGCATTGCTGAGTCACCTGGCATGGGTTCTCTCCCAGCTGACAGCTTGGAGATACACGTAGACTTCAGCAACAGTGATAATGTGATAGCAGGTGGCACTAACCTGGTGCCAGGCACAGCGAGGCCTTTCATTTCATTCTCCCAGCAAGCCTAGAAGGTGGGAGTGTCATGACACTGCAGAGAAGGAAAGGAAGTTGAGACGGGCTACCAAAATTACCTAAGGTCAATGCAAACTGTGTCCTCACCCAAAAACATACCTATGACAGATACCACAGTGAGGCAGGGAGCCAGCTGCAACAAGAACCACATCGAACATCGCCGAGTCAGAGCACAGATAATCCCATCCACCGTCCCCAGCAATGTAGTTTCTGGACTGGGAGTCCCACAAACGCATCCTGGTGTGTATGTACACATGCACACACACGTACACACGTTTCCTTTCATCATTCATTTCAGACAGAAAAACAAAGTCACCGGTTTGGTGTTCTCATTATTACAACTTTCCATCTGTGTTGCTGGCACTTGAGAATCTATGGACAAAACATCGCTTTCCATTTGTACGGCCAATCTCAAAGAGTGATCAAGTATCTCAGGTGGTCCTAAAAAAAAAGGAGAAGAAGATTTTTGGGGCATTTTTAGCCAAACAAACAAGACTTGAAAGGACGGAACTTGCCCTGGATTATGATTAGGAAGAGGCAGACCCAGGATTCAAACCTGGGTCTCCCAGGTTGCCAACATGAGAAACAGATGCCAGAAATATTTCCAAGTGCACGCATCCAGTTCAGAGAGTTATCTTGGTGCATGAAGAACTGCACCAAGATAAACCAAATCCCCAAAGGGGACAATGTGTATACATCTGTATACAAATTTGTATACTTGACAAGGTGTCCTCAATCACTTGGTAAGAAGAAGGTTAAATTGTGTGCTACTGTAGGGACATTTTTAAAGCGACTAAACAGAGAAAGACTTGCTCTGAATTACATGAGAAAAAGCCAGAGACCAGTCTCATTTTTTTGGAATTACCTAGACTGGATTCCTTCGATAAAATAAACACAGCCCTAAATCACACTCAACGCTTGGGACAGAGTCTCTAGGGCCTGAGGGGTCCCCACATGCCAGGAGTGATAGTTCTGATAAGTCCTTCCAAGTACAAAATCAGCACTTCTCTAAGTGCATATGTAAGGCCCTGTTACAAACCTATGAGACCACATAAAGGGATTTGGGCTGCTTCCACCATACAGTTCTTCCCTAAATCAACAACACAGCAGCACATCAATTCAGTAACATTTTCTTCCCCTGTAGCAGCTCTGAAAACAACCTTTAGTAGTGTTCTCTTGGATGAAGTTTTCTTAGAATGCTAACAAAAAAACTCACTCATCACGTAAGCCTTGAATGACTCCTAGGGATCATCCCCAAGAGTCACTAGCACAGAAAGGCTCTTACAAGAAAAGAAGATGCTGAGAAAGACCAGCCCTGTCCTCTTCCTCCCCAAATGTAGCCCTACGAAGAAGGGAGGAGTCTCCTTTGTGAGGGATCCTCTTTTGATTTTTAGATCCCCTTCCAATGATGGGAAACTATCAAATGCTTAAAAGTAAAGACGATCAAAACACACCTGAAAAGACTTTGGGGTTCTGATTGGGGTTTTGAGTAAAAAGAAAGAGCCTTAGTGTTAACAAACCTCCCACTGTGATTCACCGACCACCAGGAGCCTTCCCATTGTGTGTGTGATTGGGTCAAGAGTACCCAGGCATTCAAGGCACATGGAGCCACAGCAGAGGTTGTGGTTCTCCCCACTGCACATGATACAGGTGTGCTGGGATATATATAGTGCCCCGGCTCAGCAGAGCCACACACGACCTTCCTCACAAGCTGACATTTGCGGATGCACATCTAAGTCCCCTGCTCACTGACTTCCTCTTTTGTTCCACCAAAGAGGCACAGGTGAAAGGGTGGGAGAAGGTAGGGGCACTCCCTCCTGCTGAGCTATACCTGCTTCTCAAGTTCAGGCCCTACCAAGCACCCAGATACTCAGCAGCTCACTCCTCCAGTGTCCAGAACCTGCTCCTTCCCTTCACCCCTTCAGACACAGGAGGGATGAAAACTCCGGGGTGCCTGCATCCTTTCCTCCCCACCCCAGGGCAAGGGTCCATGCCACCCTGCTCTGCTCTTCTAGGTCCTTGCCCACAGCTGTGAGCTATTCTTTATCAAATTCTCCTCTGTTACTTCACTTTGGAGTGCCAGCTGTCTCCTGCCAGGCACATGACTGGCAATTAAAAAACAGAACTGATCACACTAGAATTTTACTCTTAGAATCTCCATGTGACAATAGATACATAGTAATTCCTTTGCAATTTCCCCAAGCCACAGTGAGGCAAGGCAAAAAATAGACCACTCATACTTCCATGATGATTTATTATACTGCATACCTTGGAAGAGCAGAATTCTTCTTAAAAAGTGAAGCCAGCTTTGAAACATGAAAACTCGATTACAGAATTAGGGAAATATGCTGTTACTAAAAATATTCTCTGTAGGATTCCTTTCTACATGCATCATTGACGGCTACTAGTATGTTCCAGAGTCAATTGAGAGTCACATATAAAAATTGCAACACTCTTGTCTTAGACTTCCAATCCTACAAAGCTGATTGCAGCTACGTCTTACTGGAAACACTATAAACAGCTGATAATATATGAACTCATCATTTCCAGCAAGAACACTATTCAATCAAACTTTGTTAGAACTTGAGACTTAACAGTCAACTTCATCCTGAAGATCACTGGCGTCCTGTGCTAGGTCAGGGTAACCAACAGGAACTGGAAACAAGACTGAAGTTGAAATTTAAATACTATGAGCTGTGTCATGAGTTTAAAAAAAATCTTCAAGGAACCTACAAAATATAATGTGGGGGGGAGCCATGCATAACATAATATGCATTGAAACTTTATTTTTTTTTTTTTTTGGTCAGGGCTGGGGAATCAAACTTAGGGCCTCACAGATGTTCTGCAAGTGCTCTACCACTGAGCTACATCCCCAACCCTGCACTGAAATTCTTTTTTTTTTTCAGTACTGGGGCTTGAACTCAGGGCCTTCAACTTGAGTCACTCCACCAGCCCTTTTGTGTTAGGGATTTTCAAGATAGGGTCTCTAGAACTATTTGCCTCAGCTGATTTTGAACCTCAAGCCTCCTGATCTCTGCCTCCTGAGTAGCTAGGATTACAGGCATGAGCCACCAGCACCAGGGCACCGAAATTCTTTAATCACTGAAAAAACTATTCAAGTCCAGTGTAAATGTCATAATATCAAAAACAAAATCTAAAAAAGCCTTTTAACAAATTAAATGTAAATCACATTTACCTATATAATATATATATACATTTATGTATATTTGTATGTTTGTTTTGGGGACAGTGTCTTGCTCTGTAGCCCAGACTGGCCACTGAAAATACATTTTAATCAGGGCTCTGTACAAACAAGGCTCTGAAACTTTATCTAAGGTAAAATGATCAAGTGCAGGCTTATCACAGGCCTCCAGAGAAACCTGGGTGCCTGTGGTGGGGTGTTGGTTATTTTCCCAGGGTTCAGCCTATTGGTACAGGTCCTGCCGTTACAACATTTTAGACTAAGAATTTTCCAACGAGTATTAAGGGAAGGAGTATGTAGGCTGAAGGCCTTTTTCTTGAGAAACCAGGATGAGAGCCTTCCTATAGCCTTCCTACACGGCACATAGCAAAGTTACAATTCCACATTTATCTGTGAGGCTATTTGATTATCATCTGTCTCCTTAGCTCATCTGTAAGCATCTATAACTCACAAAATGTGGACCCAGTACTTGGTACACAGTAGGTGCTTAATAAATCCTCCAATCATTTAAACCACACTTTTCATAGTAGGACTGGAAAAAATAAAAGTTTAATATTTCACCACATATACTTTGTCACTGGTTTGAATTAGAACTTGTAAATGTTTGACTATTCAAAGTATAAATTAAGTCAAAAGTAAATTTTACAAATTTACCCATTGAAATAGTCAAAATTAAAAACACTGATAAGACTAAGTGTTGGCCAAAAAACACATGAAAAAATGCTCACCATCCCTAGCAATAAAGGCAATGCAAATTAAAACCAGACTAAGATTCCACCTCACCCCTGTTAGAATAGCCATCATCAGCAACACCACCAACAACAGGTGTTGGCGAGGATGCGGGGAAAAAGGAACCCTCTTACACTGTTGGTGGGAATGTAAACTAGTACAACCACTCTGGAAAAAAATTTGGAGGCTACTTAAAAAGCTGGACATCGATCTACCATTTGATCCAGCAATACCACTCTTGGGGATATACCCAAAAGACTGTGACACAGGTTACTCCAGAGGCACCTGCACACCCATGTTTATTGCGGCACTATTCACAATAGCCAAGTGATGGAAACAGCCAAGATGCCCCACCACTGACGAATGGATTAAGAAAATGTGGTATCTATACACAATGGAATTTTATGCAGCCATGAAGAAGAACGAAATGTTATCATTCGCTGGTAAATGGATGGAACTGGAGAACATCATTCTGAGTGAGGTTAGCCTGGCCCAAAAGACCAAAAATCGTATGTTCTCCCTCATATGTGGACATTAGATCAAGGGCAAACACAACAATGGGATTGGACTTTGAGCACATGATAAAAGCGAGAGCACACAAGGGATGTATGAGGATAGATAAAACACTTAAAAAACTAGCTAGCATTTGTTGCCCTCAATGCAGAGAAACTAATGCAGAAACTTTAAAGCAACTGAGGCCAATAGGAAAAGGGGACCAGGAACTAGAGAACAGGTTAGTTTGAGAAGAATTAACTTAGAAGGTAACACCCACGCACAGGAAATCAATGTGAGTCAACTCCCTGTATAGCTATCCTTATCTCAACCAGCAAAACCCCTTGTTCCTTCCTATTATTGCTTATACTCTCTCTACAACAAAATTAGAGATAAGGGCAAAATAGTTTCTGCCGGGTAGCAAGGGGATAGGGAGGGTAAGGGAGGGTGTGGGGGAAGGGGGGAGAAATGACCCAAACATTGTATGCACATATGAATATAATAAATAAATAAATAAATAAATTCATCCTTAATTATATTACTCAGAAAAAAAAATGACTAAGTTTGGTCAAGATGTAAAGCAATGAAAATACAAATTGTTGGTAAGAACATAATTAATACAACCACTTTAGAAAACAGTTTGACAGCTGTTCTCTTCCCTATAAAGTCAGACATATATTTATCCTAGGACCCACTGAGTCCACTCCTAAAGATTTCCTCAAAAGAAATGAAGCCACATACCCCACAAAGACTTGTACAAGAATGTTCAGAGCAACTTTATTTACAATATGTAAAAACTGGAAGAAACCCAAACTCCATCAGCAGGTGACTGGATACACACATCACGTATGTCCATGAAACAGGATACGCCTGGGTAGTAAAAGTACTCAACAATTGCTACAGCGTCACACGGGGACCTTTACAATTCTCAAAAGCAGTGTGCTGAGAACACAAAGCTAGATTTAAATGAGTGCTCTTCTGTGACTCTGTTAGTACAAAATTCTAGAAAAACTAATCTACTAAGAAGGTGCATCAGGACTGCCTGAGGATTTTGGGATGACTTGACTCTAGTGGTAGTTACACAGTTGTACTCAGAATAGTTGACACATTTCCTAGGGGTGCGTTTAATTACATATAAATTATGTCCCAACAAAATCTATTAGTTTTAAAAAAGAAAAAAGAAAATCATAAATTTAATTTGTTAAAAAATGCCAACAACCTAACCTAAAGCAAGTTGGTACCATAACCTTATGGGAAAAAGAATTCTTTCACATGGTTTTTGAACAGACTACTGACTACATATCCTGGCAGATGTGTACTTTATCCTATGGACAAAAATGTACTGCAAAGAAATATGTTCCCATCAGAACTGTATTATTGACAGTAACAGTTGTTAAGTCTGAAACTATTTTATATACGCTATAGAGTAAAGCAAGCAAGTTAATATATTGATAGCCCGAACTGTATTAAGAACAAGCAGAAATATGAATACAAACCAACGAGCAATGAAAACACATTTGGCTTCCCAATACCATCCTCCATTTAAACAGAAAAATCAGGGCTCTATTGGAGATATGGTTGATTTCATATTTGGAAATAGAGAATATAAGATAAGCCTAGGACATTTTCTGTGCAAAGAAGTATTTCAGGACTAAAAGGGATATGTTCAAAGGGCATAAAAGGCAGCTTAAAAAGGTCTCCTGAGCCAAATTTGGGATAAATTGAGCATCAAAATAATGGTTGTAACTGATTATAAAACACTGACTAAATAAAACCCCATGAGTCCACAGTGACAGTCACAGAGAGGGATTTATTATTTCCCACCATTAGAGGCAATCATTGCACCAGCTCTTCTCTATAAAAATTGGTCATTACAGTTCCTTTTTAGGAACCATCAGCTAATGATAGAAAAGTCACCCATTTGCAACCCCCACTGAAATAATTCAGGCAGGAATCATCAATGTGTATATGCATGTATGAAGCTTCCCCACACATGGTGAGCTCACTGAGAAAGGAAAAACAGTCTATCCGATTTCACATTGCTACCATGGGCCAGGTATCAAACTCAGCGCCATCCACTAAGCACAACCTGGTCAGATGTGGTAGTTTATGAGACACCCCGCATTACCTGGCAGCTGTTTCAAAACAAGCTTGACCCTCAACAAGCATTTGGATCTGACTTCCAGAGGACGTGGGCCACGGTGAACAATATCACAAGAAAATAGCCAGCCAAATTCAAGATGTAGGGTATCCCACAGAACAACAGGTCTTCGTCATCAATTTCAAAATAATCCAACTTACAAGTCAAAAGTAATGGGGGGATAGGAGGATTATTCCCAGACTGAAGAGACTATTAAATAGACAAAAAGCAGTCATAGTGCCTACACTGTCATTGGGTCCTAGTTTGTAAAATCTAAAGTTAGTCAGGTGCTGGTGGCTCACACCTGTAAATCCTAACTACTTGGGAAGCTGAGACTGAGAAGATCACAGTTTGAGGCCAGCCTGGCCAGACAGTTCATGAGATCCCATCTCCAAAATAACCAGAGCGAAGTGTCACTCAAGTGGTAAAGCATCTGCTTTGTAAGTGCAAAGCCCTGAGTTCAAATTTCAGTCCCACCAAAAAAAAAAAATCTAAGTTATTAAGGACTCTAAGAGACACCTGGGGAAATCTGATATAGACAAGATGCTAGATGCTATATGGAATTATTTTTATTTTCCTTGTGTATAGTAGAAGTACGGTGGTTATAAAGAAGACTGGCAGAGCAACTCAAGTGATAGAGCACCTGCCTAGCAAACATAAGGCCCTGAGTTCAAATCCCAGTACAAAGAAAGAAAGAGAAAAGAGAAGGAGGGAAGAAGAAAGGGTTTTATGGAGAAAGGAGGAGGGAGGAAGAGGGAGGAGGAGAGAGAACAGGGAGGGAGGGAGGAGGAGGATTTTATTCTTGAGATTCATGCTAATTTTTTAAGAGTGAAATATCATGCTTGCAACTTCACTTGAATTTTTTCACAATAAAAAAAATGAGAAGGGAAAACAAAGGAGCAGAAGTAACATACGCACCATCTGTAAAGCTTCATATCAGACAGAACCAAGTACCCTACCTATTAATCTATCTCCCCATAGGTATAAGGGAATGGATTGTATCCACCCCTCAAACTCATTTTGAGGTCCTAACCTTGTGTACTTTGGAATGTGACTGTGTTTGGAAATAAGGTCTTAAAGAAGTTAAGTTTAAATGAGGTTACTTGGGTGGGCCGTGATCCAAAATGACTGGTGTCCTTTCGGACCCAGATGCGGACAGATTTGGGAAGACACGTGAGGTCATGAGAAGGCAGCCAGAGAGAGAGGGATGGAAGAAACTAACCCTGCCCACACCTTGATCTCCAACTTTCAGAAATGTGAATACATAAATTCTGTCATTTAAACCACCCAGCCTGTGGCACTTTGTCATGGCAGCCCTAGCCAACTAACAAAGGGGACAAAGGGGAAGCCCGGTTCCCTGATCAAATGGAGGAACGAACAGCTTTTGCTCCCTGGGCACATTTTCCAACGTTCCCAGGACCGGGTGTATGTGTGCACAATCCGTGCACATGGGGGCTGGGAATTAAGAGAGCTACTGGGGATGTCAGCAGGTCTGCAGCATCAACTGGGGAACACCCAGACTTGCTGGAATTAGTCTCCCTCTCATACACCCACAGGACTCCTTCTCGCAGAGCCAGACGTGTCTGGGGACATCTCTAGCAGCCTGGGTGGCTTCCTGGGAGAGACACCTAAAACACACAAATCTGTCTGCTCTGAGTGATCAGTCGCTGGATTTTTCACCACTGAGCAGAAATGTTTCAACTCTCTTAAAGCCATTTCTTCCTGAAATAGAAGAAACATTCCCGTGCTTATCACAATGAGAGGAGACACTTTAAATATTTCTTCAATACTGTGCAATTTCTACCTTTTCAGAATGAAAAATGCAAATAAAATGGTAAGACAGGCAAAGAAAATGAGGTCTCCTGAGATTACCTGAGTCATGCCTGCATTGTTAGGACAGAGGCTCAGGTCTAGAATCTCAGAACATGCATGTGGAGAAGGGTCTTATGGACCTTCCAGGTGGTTTCCCTTGCTTGAGATTCAAGGTAATGAAACACAGCTGGGGAGAGCTTGTCCAAGACCATGTGGCCATTTGTCTGGTCCAAGTGTCCCCTGGGAGGCAAAATTATCTTCCTGAAGACCTGAACTGCCAGAGAAACCAACACCCCCCAAACGAGCTGAATTCAATGTGGAAGCCTACCTTTTCCCACAACATGGACTCTGGCCCTGGCTTCTCTCCACAGCCCCATCAAGTTCATGGTCCTATTTTCCAGGGACTTCAGTCAAGCCTTGTAAATGCTTATTCCGCAGAGTAGCTCTTCTGGGAGACAGTGACCCTTGAAGAGGTAGTGCCTGGTGGGAGGCCCTCAGAGCACGAGAGACATGCTCTTGAATAGGATTGTGGGATCCCTTCCTCTCAATTCCATTTCCTGACCACTCTGTGACATGCCCCTGGCACACTGCACTGCCTCGCCACAGATCCAAAGTAATGGAGCCAATCAGTCTTGGACTGCAACTTCCAAACCTGTGAATCTAAATAACCTTTCTTCTTCATAAGTTAATTATCACAGGTGTTTGTTATAGTGTGGGAAAACTGACGGACACAAGTCTCTACTCCTTTTGCATGTTAAAGTCTAAAAGCCAACAACCTCCCCCAGAAGAACTTTTAAGCCAGAGCTCCAAGGGACAGTGCTACTGCAATGAACCCAGGCACCTGTCCTCTGCTGCGCCCGTACGAGGACTGTTCCAACTACAGCCCTTATGAGTCTTCTCCCACGAGAAGGCAATCAGCAGCTCTGTACTGGCTGAGCTAAGGCCATACATAGGAAGTCCATCCCTTCCTCTAAAGACCTGTAGCAATGACATCCTCAGCCTCATGGACCACGGGCAGACCTCTGTCCACTTTCAGTTACCCCAGCTGCTTACTGATCGTAAGTCTGGGAAAAAGCAGCCCTGAGATGCCCAGAGCTCTGTATGCCAGACTGAAGTCAAACTCAGAAACTAGAAGAGAAAAGCAACTAGAAGAGACCCACCACCAACGGTGAATTATTACCAACAAACAGCAGTGAGAACTCTCTCCTGTGGACTATTGGCTCCCAAGACTCCAGAGGTGACTAAGGAAGCCTAAAACCTCACCAGGCTTACACCTCAGGGATGACACATTTGCTTTTAATTTCACAAAGCCTTTCCAACAACTCTGGTGGCCTCAACATACAGCCACACCCAACTAACTCTGCCATCGCCCGACTTCCTGGCTGTGTGAAGTGTGTGGTCAAGTCCAGCTAGCCTAAGTCTACAGGCCAAGAGGGGCCTCGGAACATGAGCTTAAATGAATGTCAAGCCAGCACTGCCCCAGTCCCTTTGCTCAACCCTCTCCACCATTCCCACAGTGTCACCTGTGCATCTTCACCCCATACTCCAGCTGTCTGTCATCCTCTCTAGCTAACCCTTCAGTGCACTGAGCCTACCATGGCCAAATCACAACCAATCACCTCTCCCAAAGCCCCCGAAACCAGATCCACTCTCCTCCCTACACCCTACCATGGTGTGCCATCTCACCTCTTGTCTGGCAGACTTACACCTGCACCCTTTACTCCTTGTTACTGCCTCCACAACTACCATAGAGGTCATTGGCACCAACCTCCAAGATGGCAAGCTGCCCCTTCCTACTGCTGCTGGCAACTCAGCCGGCACCACCATCATCCCCAACCACTGGTCCTACCTGGACACTGCCCCAGCCCTCAACTTCCTGATGCTGCCTCCAACCACCACCTTCGAGAGACTTCCAGGCCTGGGTTTCAATCAAGCCCTTTGCATTGTGGCATCCTCCTGTCTTCCAACCTTACCTTTCACCGACCTCTCCCACTGTTCCACCAGCTTCCTCTCCAAATGGATCTACATCCATCCAAGTGTGCTAAAGCCACTGGCCTGACACAAATTCTCTGAAGTGGACTGTAGGCAGAAGGGCTTGAAAATCGGGAGGATCTCAGTTGTGATTCTGCTCTGCTGCTTCCTGGACAGGTCACTGTCTCTCTGAGCAGTAGTTTCCTTGTGTATGAATGAGACAATCATCATCCACCTTGTGGGGTTCTGAGATCACTTAATAACATGAAAAAAACTCACAAGGGGGGTATGGTGTTTGAGGCAGAACATGGAGAGCATCTTAGAGGTCACCTTGAACACAACACAGAGAGGGACAGTGAGGAAACCACATGCACACACACTCACACAGGGACAGAAGGTGCCTGCTGGGCCCAGAGTGGGAGAAGTGGAGAGCAGAGTCTCTGACAGCCCTTGTCCAACACCCCACCCTGGACATCCTACTGCTCAGAACACGTGAATAGTGTTGTGTTTTGGACATGTCTTTTTCCCTTTCTTTTTCTTTTTTGGCTACAGTGGGTACCATCTGTGAAGCGCTCAGCAGAGGCCAGGTTCTCGATAATTTGAATAAGACCTCAGGGAGTCTGAACTCAACATATGTCCCACAGAAATAGAGAGTGATTCACAGGCTTTCATCTATTAATTGGGAAAAGGGGCTTTCTATCAATGTCTAAATTTTTACAAACAGTGAGAGAAATGTCAGTTTCTTTCCATGACTCATGACATTATAAAGACATCTTCTGACACATCGGGCTTCTACTCAGATGTGCAGAGGGACACAGGAGCCACAGAGAAACGCAATGGGTGGCTTTTAAATAAAATAAGAGGTGAGCATATTAACTTCCTAGGGCTTCCATAACTAATTACTACAGACTTGATGCCTTGAAACAACAGAAAAAAATTATTCTCTCACAGGTTAGATATCTGAAATCAAAGAGTTGACAGGCTCTCTCTAGATTCTAGATCCCTTTCTCCCTCACTCTCCCAGCCATCCTTTGTGTTCCTTAGTGGTGGCAATGTCACTCCAATCTGTGCCTCTGTTGTCACATGACCTTCATCTCTGTGTCTGTTTCCTCTCTTTTTATAAGGCCATTAGTCACTGAATTTGCAGTCCACTCTACTCCAGTATGACTTTGTCTTAGCTAATTACATCTGCAAGGCCCTATTTCCAAATAACGTCCCATTCTAAGGCTCTGGGTGGATACGTATTGGAGGTGGGGGGAGCTTTTCAACCTACTATAGCATTGATGGAGGAAAATAAGGGAATTTTCTACAACCATCAGAGCTAAAAGAACCACAAAGGCAACCTTCTCCACGGTTGTTAAATGGTTTCTTCTTTGGTACCAACCCCAATGGGTTGGTGGTAGCTTCCAAAAAAAAAAGAGTTAGAAAAAAAGGACTGGAGCTATGGCCAATGAGGGAGGTCCACCCTGGATGTGGACATGAATCACAGCTGTCTAGGATCCCAGATCTGCTTCATGTGTTCACTTTGCAGGTAAGGAAACAGCCTGTAAAGTGTTCAAGGTGAACCTCTCTGTAGTGGAAGAACCAGGGCTAGAATTCAGATCTCCTGAGTCCAAACCTGACAACTGGCTCTACCAATTGGTACCATGAGATACTTGACTTTCCTGAGTCCCAGACAAGCTTCCTACTATGGACAGACACTAAAAATCACTGAGGACTTCCACTGACAGAACTTGGTTTCCTTGGCTTGGAAGTTTTCAACCTAGATCAAAAAACTTCCTTCAGCAACATTAGCCCTACCACCACACCAGATAGGAGTCCTAGGAACACCCAGTCTGGTTGTCAAAGACAACAGAAGCAACATGGAGGTACAGAGACAAAGAGAAGCCCAGTCTCTAGCTCCACTAAAGACAAGAACCCTGCCCAACCTGGGCAGAGAGCATCATGGGAGATGTCTAGAAACAGGTGCCTGCTCTCAAAGGCTAAAGGGACAGAAGAAGGGTAATAAAATCATGACTTTCAGCATAAGCAATAGCCCTGATCACTTTCTGAACTACAGCTAAGAAGTTGTACACATTATAAAGTATACAGTGTTTTGGTCTGTGGAGACAAAAGTCCCAGGAAGGTTTCTTTCTAGAAACTGGTACTCAAGGATTCTCTCTCCCCTAAACTGGTGGAACTTGGTGAGTTTTCATTTTTGCTTTGGCTGTCAGGGCACTCAATCTCATCAACTAAGTTAATTTAAGAATTTGGAACACTTGTTTTCCCTCACTCTCTACACAGTTTTGTCTGTTTTCAATGTTTACTTCAATGGCCTGATTAAATTACCAGTAAAGCCATCTGAGTCCTGGGGAGGGGGAGGGGGAGGGGGGGAACAAATTTCTCTCTGAATAACTAAGGCTGGGGAAAAAAGAAAAAAGGAATTAGTTAATGTTCTCCCTGGTCTCTTAAATGCAGCTTATACTAGAAGGAGAAAGGGAAAGAGAAAAGGCACAAGATGAGAACTACTTATATAACCGACATACAAAGCCACTTCCTTAATGGTCACTCTCCCAGAGACTGGTTTCCCGCACTAACAGAGGAAGAGGAGTGGGGGTTCAGACTCAGAGGTTTTAATATCTGAGAAGTGGAGCCTCCTGTACTTTTCTCAGCTCAGAAGTTCATAGGCAGACTCAGCGTGCAGATGCCATGGCTGCCAGCAAAACAGCTCAGGAAAAATGTGCACGGGAGCAGGATAGGTGGGCAAAATGTCTCAGGCTTTACCCAGATGGAAAAGACTGAAGTGTCTGAGAGAAATAACCAACCCCAGATTATTTTTTAGTTACTTCCTGTGGCTCTCCCTTCTGGTGTCAGAAATGTATCACCTGCTCCCTGGTGAAAAGCAGGAGCAGTGGAGTTGGATGAAGATAGCCTCCCATCCATCAGAGTCGTCATGGACAGTCACAGAGGCATGCACTGTACAACTCCAGGAAGTGCCATGTCACAAAGGCTACCTCATGAAGCCACAGTACTAATCCTGGCACTGATGGGCCCTGGGGACCTGAGCAAGTTACTTAACCAATCTCCTGCCATGCTTATGAGAACTGGAAGATTAGATGCATAAGATTAAGCAGGATGGTGCCCGGCACACCTAAGGGTTCAATCTACATCAACTCAACAAACTGTCCTTTATCCCGGGCAAAAGTGTACTGTATTAGTCAGTCCAGGTGCTGTAACAAAGTGCCATGCACTAGGTGGCTCGCACAATAGGAATTCATTACTCGCAGTTCTAAAGGCTGCGAAGTCCAAGTTGAAGGTGCCAGTGGGTTTGGATCCTGGCACGAAGGTGGGTGCCTACCTGGTGTGTGCTCGTGTGACTTCTCTTCAGTGCAGGTATGCAGGGGAGAGAGATGCCTCTGTCTCTCTTCCTCCTTTTACAAGGAAACAAACCTCATCTCTCTGTCTCTTCTCTTACAAGACCACAGATCCAATTCAATTAGGGCCCCATCCTTATGGCCTCATTTAACCTTTACTTTACCTCCAAATACACATTGGAGGTTAGAGCTCTGTATATTCATCTTGGCGGCCGCAATTCAGGCCACGCACCAACACAGAGGAAATGACCACTGGTGTAACATTCACGGAATATCTACTCTAATCCAGGACTTGTACTATCACTAGCTCAATCTTTTAAACAACCGTGTGAGAGAGGCATTATTAGTCCTGAATCACAGAGAAGACACAAAGCTCCTTAACAGCAATGAACTTGGGCTGGAGAAGTGGCTCAAGTGGTAGAGTACCTGCCTAGCAAGCATGAGGCCCTGAGTTCAAACCCCAGTACCACCAAAAAAAAGCAATGAACTTGCTGAAAGACACACAGCTAGCAAGTAGCCAAAGATTCAGACCCACATGTCTGATTCCAGCCTCCATGCACCTCAGAATCATCTGCACTAACCTTTGATTTCATTAGTGGCAGAGTTTATTATGAAGTGGATTTATAAACTGCATAGACAGACTATCGATGCCAAGGGCTACAGAGAGATTAATGAGATCAGAAGTAGATCAGATCAAGAAGATGGGCTCTAAATGCAGCCATTAGGAAAGAACTGGCTTGGGGTGACAGAAAAGAGAGGGAAGAAAGGCCCAGGTAAAACAGCACCAACAGTGGACCAGGCATGGCAGATTCTGCAGGGCAGGGACCCATCCATAGTAGCAGGCAGGTGCAGAGAAGCAACAGGGAACAAGACAGCTAGTGGGCAAAGGCAAGCTGGGAGATGGGAACTCTCTTCCACAGATGGCAGCAAACAATGAGCAGCAGGTACAGTGTCAACAGTGTACAGGTAACGGGATGAAGCCCAGAGACAGGGACTACTGTCTCCAATCTCAGGGATGGAGCAGTGGGGCTGCCACAAGCAGCGTGTGGGTTTCTGCTAGGTGTGGCCCAGGGGCCATGCCTGGGCTCTGCTCCAACACCTGAAGAAACAGGAGAAGGAAGGTGCCATGTACTCACTAGGCAGAAGTTCTGGAGTCCCCTGTGCAAGGCGTTGTGCATACTGCGAGAGACTGGTTTTGAAGCCCACAGTTAGAGGAGAAAGATGGCAATGAGTAACAAATAGAAGTACAAATACAGTTGGGATTGCCAGGAGGAAAACACCCCTGTGGGAGGCAGAGGTTTCCAGAAGTCACAAACTGATGAGGGGCCAGTCTGGCGGGAAAAGCTGAAAACTCAGGAATAAGATGCTTAGAGGGCCAAAAGCAAAGCCTCCAAGAGGGAACACAATGAGCTGTAATGGATCCAATATGATCAGGAGACAGGAAGCATACACGCTTGGCCTGGCCCCAGATTGTCCTGTAACAAGAAGGTACCCACAGATGGATCCCAGGTAAATGGGAGGTCCAAAATCAAGAGAGTAAAAGATTATGACAGAAACTGGGACATCAGAGGCTCTGGGAGGAGGGAGAGATGATCCACAAGACACCCCAGGGGCTCTTTTTTTTTTTTTTTTCCCCGGCAAAGGAAACACTTTTCCAGGGAGAGGATTCAGCAGGCAGAAAGCAGCCCATGGGGGATTTTATAGCATATCTGTGTGGGCTTTTACAGTGGCCCTTTTCCCCCCTCCCCATCTGTGATGCTCTCTTGAAAATGAGTAAAACGTTGAACAGTCAAAAAACTTGAATGTTGTTACAACATACATCTTGTAAGTATAAAGAAGTGTTCCCTTTTTAGAAGGCTCAAAACAAAACAACAAAGCCAGACTATGCAATCTCGAAATACACCCGACCTTTTGGCCTCAAACACCCACAAATCTCACAGCATTTCTCAGGGGCTCTTTCCTTTCATTCTTCACCTTCAAACCCCAGAACTCCCACAGGCACCAATCAAGACAGAACACTCAGTCAGAGGATTTCCATCTCCTTCCCAAGTCATACGCCTAGGAGAATGATGCTCTTCAACTCTTATTATTAACCTTTTTAATTTGTCGTTTTCATTCTGATAAAACAAGGGCAAAGTACCTCAATATTCAAATGACTGCACAAATAAACCCTACAAAGATGGAAACACTGCCAATTCATCTCTTGGCTGGCAAGCAGTGGGGAATGGCAGAAATATTCATTTGTTGGTGATGTGTACGTAAGCCCACTTTCCCACACGAGGGTGGTTTAGAGGTGTCAATGGTGTGATCTTAGCTAATCCACCGTGGGGGTCTCACAGACATGGCCCAGCTGCTCACAGATGCCTGCCCTTTGACCCATGGCAGAGGGGTGGGCTCAAGGAACAACAAGATTCTTTTCAACTACACAATCTTATGGAATAAAGACTTTTGCCAGTATGGTAAACTCTAAAAATTCTTCATAGGAATGTTTTCAGCCACATGTTTCAACAGTAACATAAGTACACAGATGTTTTCTTAAGAAAGGAAAACTTATTTTTAAGAAAATGATAAAGCAGTGAAATCTACAAATATTTTTCAATCAGGAGACTATGTTCAGGGGTTTTCTCTAAGCTGCTTTTTTTTTTTCTTTAAAAGAGGAAATCCCAGCACACAGAACAGACAATTTGCTTTTTCTTCAAACTGACAAGCAGTATCATTTTGTACTGGATACTGGAGAATTCTTATTATTGAATGTACCTTTATCCTAGGAGGAAAAAGCCCAGCAAAATAAAATACCAGGTATTAAAGAAAATAAAAATGGCCCACAGAAGCTCCAAAGTAATTGAATCCACTCATATGACCAAAAATCTCCAGAAGCCCTCATGAATGCTAGCCCTCACCTGCCGAGGCTGAGAGAGGCAGCCTATGGAGTCCTCACAGATGCTGGCCACCCACGACTGGGGGAGGAAAGACCCTCTCAAAGGCCAGGTCCAGACTAACACTTAGTCTGGTTTCCCTCAGCAATTTCTGCATTTATTACTTAGGAAAGAAGGTCACTGAAGAATGGAGCTCAAAGCTTCAGAATGAATGAGCTAAAGACAGTGTGAAGGCACTGTTTCCTGAAAGTTCTCTCTCCGGCCCCTATGGTGAACAGTGGATCCAGCCTGCCACAATTCAGCAAAGAGGACTGGTATGAAGCAAAGTGTATTTACTTATTTATCATCATTCTCCTGGGGCCAGTTGCAGAGGGTGAAACGTAGGGAGAGGGGATCATACTGAAGCCAAGAAGTAGCCTGGCTGCCCAGAGCCAGCTTCCAGTGGACCTTGACTCTCAAAGGCAGGGAGTAAAGGCACACAACTGCTTCTCAGAAATAACAGGCTACTACATAGGGCAAATGGAAAACACTCCACAAAAGTGCCTTCAGAGAGAAGAAAAAGTGAGGTCATGCAAACACTGAGTCATCAGGAACAAAGCAGCCAATACATGAATAATTCCAAGGGGCTCCATCCAGGCCCCCTGCCCCGTACCAAGAACTCCCCTGACTCGGGCATCTGCAGTCATACAAACTGGATCTCATGAGTTCATGTTCCAACCAAAAGATTTTCTGCTCCCCCGGAACAAGAGCTGCACCAGGTTTGGAGACGCCCTGAGTAAGAAACCTTGGGTAGTGACTGCACATTGTTGTGTCAATTCAAGTCAACCTCCAGATAGCAAGAAGCACCCTACGGGCTCAGAGTGATCAAGTGGGCAGGCAGAGCCAACCAGTGACACCCCAGATGCAGAGGCCCAGGAGAAGACCTGCCAGGTGGGGCACTCAATGGCAGACTCCCATGGAAAAGGGCTAAATTATGCCCATCAATACCACAAATGCAGCATAGGGAGTAGCAAGTCAACAAAGTCACACTGTGAAGAAGGATGCCTTCCAAAGAACACGACAGAGTTTAAAAATGACCTGAGCTTCCAGAGTTTTTGAAATAAGATGACTCCTTTTAAAAGGTGCAAATCAATCAAAAAGGCTAAGCCTTTCCCCTGCCCCATTCCTTTACCACCTCCACCTATGGAAGGTGAAAAAGCCTCTTTTAAAATGCTTTCATTTAGAAAAAAGGGGAGCAGAGGGAACAGGAAAGAAGAGAGAAGGAAAGGAACATGCTAGCACTTAAACAATTATTTCCAATAAAGAAAGGGCAGTTCAAGTGTGTGATAAATCAACAATGGTCCCAGAATACAGTCCTAATCGTCCCTGTGCTCCCATGCACTCTGTTTGCAAGCTACCCAGACTGAAACCCTAAAAAATTATCCCCACTTGTCCTCAGGATCTGTGATAACTATGAGGAGGAAACACAACCAACCCCATTCACCCCTGCCACATTTCTTTCTCTTTAATGTAAATGCAGTGCAATCTGAAATGGACCTGAATGTGTTAGGAACAAGTTTAAGTTCTAAGCTCAGAAGACAGACCTGGGCTCTAGATCCAAGTCTATCGCCAGCTTTCGCTGTGTAGCTGCAAACGCCTCTCTTGGGCTCGTCCCCTCCTCTGTAAAAGGACACAGTGCCACTGACTACTGCCTAAGGTGTTTGGGTTAGGTTGTAATCTTTACTCTTGAAGTCTCAGTAGAGGCAGACACTCAATGCTACTTTTGTTGCTGTCATTCCTTTCCCAGGGCTGCTGGACAAATAAAGTAACTCAAACTGAGTACTGAGAATGTGCTCACAGTTCCTGAGGCTTCAAGTCTAAAATCCAGGTGTCTGTCCCCATCACACATGGGACTCTCTGTATGGGCCTCTGATCTTTTTTCTTCTTTAGAAGGACACCTGTTATATCAGACTAGGACCATCCCGCAGTATGACCTCATTAAAACTTGATTACACCTTTATAGACCCAACTTCCAAATAAGCTCACACTCACAAGTCCCAGATGTTAGAGCATCCATCCACACATCTTTCGAGGGACACAACTCTGCCTGACAGTCTTGCTTAGGCAGATAAATACAGGACACCGTGAGAAACGCAACAACGAGATCACGTGACTAAGCTGCCATTTCTGAACACATTATTTGCAAATCTTCTGGCTGCTTGGAAATGGTGAGGGTCAGTGTGGCCTTCCATCTGCCACAGCCAGGTTGGAGCTCACCAACAGACCACCCCTCAGCACCACGGAGAACAAGCGGCCTGAAGGATGTGAGGCAAACATTTATGAAGGAGTAAAAAGATCAACCAGGAATGCATTTCAAAAAACTCAACCTCAGCTAACAGGACAACCATCCGGCAGTCAGTCACACCTGTGGGGACAGCAAGCTTGTCCAGAGGGAGGCAGAAAAGACACAGTGACAGCTACTGCGGGGATAAAAGCCAGAGAGATCTCGGGGCTCCGAGGACACCCAGGACCCAGCCGAGGCACAGCTACTTACTCAACCATGTGACTCTGTAGGATTGTAATGATGGCACAGGAAAGGCCTCAGAAGGTTATGCACAACCAAGTCGGGCTGTTCCTGACTGTGCTCCCGCCCTTCCCAAAGCCTTTTGGGAATCCACACAACATTGGAGGGTAGGTGACCACATCCAGCCCCTTGGCTTTCGACAGAAATCTTCCCAACACTTGATGTTGACACTTGTGATCTGATGCTGAGCTGAGCTGGTGACTGTGGCAAGTAGTTTGGGAACCAGAGACCTAGGGCGACTCATCTCACAGAACAAACTGAGCAATACCGTGGGCCCACAGAGGCCTGCTGGACTGAATGGAGTTATCTATGGGTCAGAGAGGTGTAGGAACTTGCCCAATGTCACAGAGCTGGTTAGTGACCAAGTAAGCATTAGAACCCAGGTTGCCTAACATGCGGTCAGTGCTCTGTGAACCACCAAGCCTTCTCTCTTGTCAGTGTGCACAAAAACCAAGAGAAGACACCCCTCTCCTGCCCTCATACCACTTTGTCAAAATGGCACCCTTTGCTCTGTAGGAAGGACATGTGTGGATTTCACCAATAGTTAAGTACTAATTAGATAATGCAAAACACTGTCTATAGACTCAAAGACTCAAATCCAAGGACATTCTGAGTAATTAATGAAACAAAAAAGTTGACAGGTTTAAGTGTATTTTCAGAAGTCACCAAGCAGAAATGGTAAATTACTCACAAAAAACGGAGTACATTCCGAGACCCAATGAAAGACATATAAAAGGAAAATAAATCACCCATAAATGGCACAAGTTCATGTCCATTTCTAATTAATCAGAGTCCTTGAAGAACGGGAGATACAACAAGCTGATGAAGAGAGGATTAGGCTGAGCAGCAGGAGACCTGTTTCTTCAGTTTATATGGGTTATAGTGAAATCGCCTTCACTACTTGGGCCTCAGATTCTTCATCGATCTACCATCATCATTTTCCAGGGTCCCAGCAGAAAGAACTCCATCAAAATATCATAAAGAACGCCATCAGCAAAGAATTATTATGAAGCAGTAGTCACAAAAGTGACACAATTTAGGGCACCAGCCACAATAAGTAATTTGCATAGGACAAGGGCAATTGTCCCCTTGCTTGAACTATCTCTCTGTCTCCCAACTATAAAATACACCTTGATCAGCCCATGCTTTGGTGCTAAGACTTGGGTTCCCTCTCTTCTTGCTACCAATTGTTGCCAAGAGGGTGGTAGTGATGATGTCAATAAGAAAGAAGGTGGCTGGTGGCCATCAAAGGTATCTATCTGCTAAACTCAGGAGTAGAGAAGACAGCAAAAAACCTGAGAAAACAGAGTTCTTTGTTAGAGCAAGTGACTCATAGAGGGTACTTGAACTGACTAACAGTCAAGCAAGCACTCCATAACAGCTGGATTTAATGCTACTGTAAAATATCTGAGTTGGTTGCTTATGGCTCATCCACTCTGTCACTAGATATTTCATGAGTACCTTCCATTTTTCAAGGGGCTGGCCTCAGGAACAAAAAAAAGGGATAAAATATGTTCAATGTCCTCAATCTCAGAGTGGAAAATAAGTGTTGTAAAATAATGGACAGTGTTTGGGGAATGACGGTGTAACTTTCAGATGGTTTGGGGAAGATTTTACAGAGCTGCAGATCAGTGGGATCCAAGTGGAGATGGAGCACCCAGAGGAGGAAGAGCATCCAGGCAGAGGGAACTGCATGTGCAAGTGGAAGTCAGTGCGAGAGTATTCCTTTTAGGACTCTGGGGATGGGGCAAAGGACAGGAGCACTGAATAATGACTAGAGAGGGATGAAGGGAACAAAGCTTCCTCTACATAGCCAGGAGACAAAAAGGAAGGGGGAGAAGCAAAGAGCACAGACCAATAAGCAATTAAGGATACATCCATCTATCACATGCCACAGATGAACCGTTTTTGGATTCGAATTTGAGCCAACCATGGAGAATTTTGTTGTTGTTGTTAAGCAATCAGATCAATTCTGGCACTAATCAGATTCTGGATGATAATTAGGGTTAATTTCTTTTTAGATGTTTTAATTGTTTTTTCTGTGTGTATGTGTGTGTGTGTGTGTGTGTGTGTGTGTGTGTCTTAAGAGTCCTTATGTATTAGAGATATATTCTGATACTGTGTTCTGATAGGAGACCTGAGATTTATTTTAAAATAATCCAGCAGTGGGGGTAGGGATGGAGCAGGGCAGTTAGGACAAAACCAGATGGACTACACCATAATGGTACACATAAGGAGTGGAATCCCCCAACGGTTACATTAAGCTCTATACATTGTATATAGCTGATAGCTACATTGTACATTATAGTCCATTACACTACATCACTGACATCTGCCAGAATAAAAAGTGAAAGAAAGGCAGGGTAGCTCATGCCTGTAATCTAAGCTACTTGGGAAGCTTTGAATCAAGAGGATCATGGTTCAAGGCCATCTGGGGCCAATAGTTCTTGAAACCCCATCTCCAAAACAAACAGAGCAAAATGGATTAGAAGTGTGGCTCAAGGAGTAGAGAACGTGCTTTGCAAGTGTGAAGCCCAAGTTCAAACCCCAGTCCCACTAAAAAATATATACAAGGAGACAGATCTTATGAGCTCTGCTAAAGGGTTTGTTCTTGATCCTCTAAGCCTTGCTTCTAAAACGTCAGTGTAAAGAAAAGTCATTTGAGAAGCCTGCTAAACTACAGAGCCCACACAGTACAACCAGAAATTCCCACTCAGAAAGTAGGGGCCAAGCCCAGAATGCTGCTTTTCTGATAAACTCCAGGCCATTCTAAGTAAAGCAGGCGATCAGAGCTGCACTTTGAGACACATCACTCCAGGCAATAGGAAGCACTGAGGTCTGTGGCAACACATGTCTGTGTGCTCAACTGTCCTGGTGGCACTATAGAAGATGGGCTTTAGGGGAGGCAGGAAAGTGGAGGAAGGAATACAGAGGCTCCCTCACCATCCAACAAGAGTTGGTGGTGATAGGGTTAGAGACAAGGGAATAAAATCAAGGGACTTTAGTGTGGGATTGAAGACAGAAGCATCAGGGATAGTTCCAAAGTATCCCCCAAGGACCCAGCTTACACCTGTTTGCATCCCCACAGCACCCACTGCAAAAGCCCTCATATTCAAAGAATGCAATAAATGTGACTAAATGAACAAAGAAATGGAATAAAAGCAATCACCTACTTGGCCTTGTTTCCTGCAGAACAAAAGGGTTATTGCCATCACTGCACTCACCTTCAATGCCAAAGGGAAAAAGGTGTCTGCACCATTTCAAACAGGACAGGGAAAAATTCCAAAAAGTTACCATATCCACAATGCAGTGCCAAGTGGATGAGCTGCTCCCGTCATTTCTCTATAAACTGCGTAAGTGCTAGAATGGTCAAGAGGCTAAGAGGAACTGGCAATGATTAATTAAAACAAGATTCGTTAAATAAGAACAAAACATATGAAATGAGAAATCAGCTGCAGCAGACTCTCTTTTTTTTTTTTTTTTGGTTTGTTTGTTCCTATAGAAATGTGGTCCAAGTTAGCTGCACCTGCAGAAAATCACTCATTGATCGCTGTTGCCTTTTTGTCCATGAATTACTGAACACCAAGAATTTCTGTTATGAGCTGGTCATAGTGGTGCATGCCTATAATCTCAGTTACGCAGGAGGCAAAGGCAGGAGGATGGCAGTTTGAGAACAGTCCAGGCAAAAAGTTAGTGAAACCTTGTCTCACAAACAAGCTGGGTGTGGTGGGGCATGTCTTTAATCCCAGGTGCTAGGGAGGCAGAGGCAGGCAGATTGAACTCCCAAGCTGCCCCCAACAAAAGCACAAGACCCTACCTGAAAAAGAAACCAAAAGCAAAAGGACCTGGGGTATGGCTGAAGTGTCAGAGAAAGAATCACTTGAACCTTGTATCCTGTCATGTCTGTGCTAAATGCATTTGGACCAAACTCTGGGCTCCTTAGCATGGTGTTCAAGACCCACAATCCAACTCAGCCCAACTCCCCAAACCCATTTCCCTCTCTAAGCCCAGGAACCCTCTGCTTCAGCCAACTGGGGTGAAAAAGAAGCAAAGAAGTCCTACACTGTGGCCCAACCCTGACTGTGCCAACTCAGCAAGTCATCAAACTTCTCTGGGCCTCAGTTTCCCCATCTGTAAAAAAGCACATGATATCTAATTTACAGAAGCTGGGAAGTCGTAAGTCCATGGATACAAATGTCTCGCCCAATTCCAAAGAGTGTCCGTAGAGAAACTGTGTCTGTTACCACTTTGACACCCGGTCTTCCCCCATACGACTAGTTTGGTCACCTGTATCCAAACCAACTCTGGTGGCATAAGGTACCTCCTCTTTCCCTGTCACCAGCCCCAGCCCTGGCCATCCTGGAAGGACAAGCTAATGAAATTCTGTCTCCTCTCCAGGATTCCTCTGGTGGCTCTGCTATCCCTTACGGATTGTTTTCTCATTTGCAGTCCTGATCCATGTACTTCTGGCCAATGGCCAACCTCTTGGCAATTGGCAATGCCACTTTGTAGCCTTCTGGTCTATTTTAATTATCACCCAGTCTCCTCCACTAGAGTTTTTTTTGATCTCCTTGTATTTTCAGTCCCCAGCATAATTACATTTTTCCCTACTTTGAAAGTATCACTATGATGACAAGGACTGGTCCACAATGGTTAGCAAGAACTATTTCTCCATCCCTTGGTCTTAAAAATTAGAACAACCTGCACTGGACAGCAGCTGTTTATTCCTATTTGGATTGGGGGTGGGGAGTGGAGGGAGGGCTGAAGTTCATGATTTATGGTAAACGCTCAATCCTGTGATTATAGACAATTTAAGGGTAGCCAGCAGGAAGAAGTAGCCACTAAAGGAAGTGGGCTTGTTTGGGGCTGCCATCCCAGTTCTATGGAAAGAAAGACAAAGGTATAGGGACACGACAAAGTAGTAGAAGGGAGGCTCAGGACAGTCCGCAGGCTCCCTAGCACACAAATCCCCATCAGCTGTGAGAGACATTCTAATTGCACACAAAGGAAAGACAAAAGCACCAAGCCCTCAAAAGTTCCTGATGTTTTATTGTCAGTAGTAAGATGGTTTCAAGGCCAAGTTCATTCCCACCCCAGAAGAAGGGACAGTCTGAACAGTGATCTTAATCCAGGGGAACTGACTCTGTTCTACCCAGGGCTGAACACCTGACTCAGAAAGACAGCAAGTCCAAAGAGTCGGAAATGATGTCAAAGACACCGAGGAGATGACGGTGCTGGCAGCCCTGGACACGGGGTGATCACATATCACAGAAGTTGGCACCCACCTTCCAGCACAGCAAGCCAAGGAAGGAAGGAAGCAGAAATCAAGAGCCATATGGAGGAAGCCAGGAGCAAAGAGGAGACCAAACAGATCCCCAGAGAAAGGCAGGCATGAGCATCCACGTGGTCACAGAGGGACAGAAGAAGCAGCTCCAGTCGCCAGTCATGCTTTGTTGCCCTTGGTCACTGGTCTGCTGGACAAGGGCTCTTCTACATAAGCCAACTGGGGTGACTTTCTTTTCCTTCAACCAAACACGCCCTGACTACAGCCTTCTCCATTAAGCTAAACTAACATCATTCCTCCAGGAGATCCCTCTTATAATTTATTTCTAGTGACGGCAGCTACTTTTGTCTGATTTATTGCTGCTGCAAGCCCTTCCTCTGGAGGGGGAGGGGCTGAGATCTCTCTTCAAGCTGGGCAGGTTTTACACTGGCAGGGCAGCATGCGGAGCCCTCCACCATGCATCTGAACTAGTTTGGGTCAGCTTATCCACTCCCTGAAAGCAAGGGAGCCACCACATCAGTAACTCCGTTGCTAAGGCAACTGCTTACTTTCCATATCAACTGCAAACTCGTTGCTATGGAGATACGTATACAAGAAAAATCCCTCTCTCTAGCCAGGGAAGCAGATGGCGGGGGAACTCACAGAAGTCATGGGGTAGGGGGCTTGGCTCAATGGGATGTTTACTGGGGTGTATTTCTCTCATTATATCAGAGATGCAAACGTCCAACACATTCAGAAGCTGCATCCTCATTCCAGAATGCAGACAGCTGAGATAGGGGCTTGACTTTGCCTCCTTTCTAATTGAGACGTAATCCAGAAATCCTTCACAGTTTCCTTCTACCACCTATGGGCTAATGTGCCCCAGATTTATACCTCCCCCCAACTTCTCCACTGAGCTTAAAACTCATATTAAGGGGTGGAAGGGGTGGAAGGAGGAGGGGAAATGAGGGATCTGTGGAACTACCACAGTGAAACCCCCCTGCACAACTAATGTACACTAATTTTTATTTTTGGCAGAACCGGGATTTGAACTCAGGGCTTCACACTTGTGAGACAGGTGCACTACAGCTTAAGTCACAACTAAAAAACCACTTTTTTAACTCACATATCAAACTTTCAAGCTGATGGCTCACTTCACTTAGATGTTCAAAGAACATCTCAAATTGAACACGATCGAAAGAGAATTTCTGCTCTAATTCCCAGCCCACTTCCCAGCCCAAATTTGTCTAGTACACCCTCATCTACAACTTCTAATCCTACACTACGCCAGCCTAATTTCTGTTATCTCTAACCTGCACCTCTGTGACAAGCCTCAAAAATATATTTCATCCTCCGATCCCTTTAAACATCTCATTCTCTCGATTCTAATATATTTCCTGCCAGCTTTCTTTCTGTTCCTTGGGCATTTTCAGTCATTGCCACCTCGGGGACTTTGCACAGCTGCATCCCTCTTGCCATTCACAGCATGCCCAGTCAGTTCTCTGAGAAGTCCCCTACACTCCTCCCACCCCACTCAGGTACATTATCCTGTTTAATTTTCTTCATCAGATGTGTCACTATCGGATACATAACCTGTCCTGTCCATGTATGGAACAACTGTTTAATATGTGCCTCCTCCTTACCCACCCCATATTGTGGATGGGCCAGGAGGTCATCCAGCAACCTGTCACAGGTCACCACTCTACCCCAGCATGCAGAGTAGCACCTGGCACTCCACAGATATGTGCAACACGAATGAACCGCTGCTAAAAGGAACTGAGGCTGCTTTTCCTTGCAAGTGTGTTTGCACTGGCTCATTTTTCTTTGCAAACTAAGTATTCTGTCAGCTCTCAGACGCGGGGCTGCATTCTATAGCACACTCGAAGGAAGTCAGCATTCGATGAAGACAACCAGGAGGGCTTTGTGTGACTCTATGGCCAGTTCTGTGCCACCACCTGGCCTCTGATTCTCAGAGACGCCGGTATTTTCCCTCACCATGACCATGATCAAAGTCAGCACTCAACATAACGAACTCTTTCTAAAAGCAAAGAGCATGCCAATGCTCTGCCTACCTGGGTATTTTCTGTCTAATGACATTAGTTAAGTCACTATGGGTGCTGTCCCTGGGACAGGAGGCACCTCATAGCGGACAGAAACACAGAATTCAAGCCCCCAGGACTGGAGGGGAACCACTACACCCTGCAAGCGGAAAGCAAAGCAAGAGAAGGAGGAGGCACTGCACAGCCTGGCCCTCTGAGAAGCAGCTCAGGCTCAGCTTGTGTTTACCACCTCCTGCTGAGATCACACACAAAGGTACTCAAACAAGCACTGGTGCACGTGCTCACTCCAAATCAAAGACTTTGTTCTGTGCTTAGAACCATCTGTAATCTTATTGAGCAAACCATCAAGTTATTATTAAAAAGAACTTTAAACATAATTCTTTATCTTCAACCATATATTTCTTTGCTTTTCTTCTTATCATACTTGGCACACTCTACATCTTCACTTCTATCAAGCTATTGCTTTTGAAGATATTAAATGCAATTTAACCAAAATGTCTTGAAGCAAAACCCTGGTTAACTGAAATGTTTAAAAAAAAAAAAAAAAAAAGTGGGTCAGGGGACTGGAGGTGTGGCTCAAGTGGTAGAGTGCCTGCTGTGCAAGCATGAAGCCCTGAGTTCAAACCCCAGTCACACCAAAAAAAAAATTTTTTAACATATAAAAAATAAAATGGGTTGGCATCTTTGCGTCACAGTAATTTCAAGTTTTCTGCTTAGCGTCCTTACTCTTCTATCAAGTCTCCCTTCTTATTTATATAACCTTCCAACCACCAACTTTCTCCTTCCTTCTCTTTGATAGTATGCCAACACATGCCTGGGGTCCAGCAACTCTGGTCTTGTAAACTTCCAGACCTTTGTGGCAAGAAAATCCCATGCTTGTTCAGTAATATTTTTCTTGGTGGGGGGGGTTACAATGGGCTCTGCTAAAAAATTACATTTCCCAGATGTCCTTGTATGTCATGTGACCAGGTTATAGCCAATGCAATTAATGCAGAGTTAGGTTTCTGGGAAAGCCCCTTAAAACCGCTAACTCTGCAGGAAGCTCTTAACCTTTTGTCTTTTCCTGCATATTTCTTCCTTCTTCCTAAAATGACAATGAGCTAACTGATGCCATTTTGGACCATGAAGACTTTGGGAATGGGCTTCAGCAATGAACTAAAAATGACAGAGCAGAGAAAGAGAGTAATTCCTGTGGCAGAGAAATACACTTCTATCTTGTTTAAATCACTATTTTTTGCATACTGTATGATTAACCAGGTGACCCTCATCCTAACTATCCATTTTGGAGGTCTCACACTTATTCCCACACCCAAAGAATGCTTTGCTAGCACCTTGTTCAATTGCATTCCTCTGTAAAAAAGATTCAAAGTTTGACCATCACCATGTTTTATCTCAGATACAAATGCCTCTCTGGGAAGGAAAGCCTCCCTGACCAACTTTCAATTGCACCAGTCACCCACTGGTCAAGCAGGCTCACTTTCAATACTTACAGTGCTTTTTTTTTTTTTTGAAGTTGCATTATGATTCCTTGAAATATTAGCTCCTAAAGCAGACTCAAACCTTCCTTTTTACTTTAACCTTCAACCTTAAGTCTATTAAAAAGACATTAATAAATAGCGGGCCCTTGAAGTCCCCAAAGTGACAGATAACAAAATAATAATGGCCTACTACTATGAAGACACTGCAAAGAACAACTTGAATCAATGCCTGAAACTTCAAGTCAGTGTGGAGGCAACTATGGCCAAGGGATAAATCCCTACAGGCCTAGTCAGATATTATGATTCACTGAAAGCAGTAGCATGTAAGTTCAAACTGATGAAACCACCTCTGACAAGAAAAGATCTGCCTGATAGAGTCAGCAACATAAGCATTTGAAATACATAAGCTCCTCTTCCAGCCAACATTCCCTCTATTGGGAAGACCATGGAATTTTCCATAAAATGTACAACTTCCCACCATCATGCCAGAGCTTAAGAGCAGTAAAATGACCCAGGGCTCCATGAGAGAACTAGGATGAAGGGCTGGGATGCGGCTCAGTGCTGGGTTCCAGTCCTAGCACAGAAAGAAAAGGAGGGAGGGAGGGAGAGAGGGAGGGAAACAGGGAAGGATTAATCCAAACACTCATCACTTCTCATGAAAGCAGCAAAGCCCATGACTTCCAGATAGGAGGTCATCGTACCAGCCTCCTATATTATTTACTGCAGAGAATGATCCACAGCTAAAGTGATTTCAAAGGAAAATCCCAACGCCTCTTCAGCTCACAGTCAGCAAATTTGGAAAGTAATTTGTTGGCTGGATATCCAAGCAGTACACTGATGAAGAGGCATCTGGCAGACCTACTTAGGTACCAAAGCCCTACCAAAGAGAATGCCAGAGTTTTTGACAGGTCAGGGGGTGGCTATTGAGACCCACTGATGGGACCCTCAGGCCAGAAGAACCAAGTTTTCCAAACCTCTTGAACAGACCTTCATCGAAGTCACTGGCATCTTCCTGGGGAGTCACTGTGGGGACTGGAGAAACAGTGCATCCAGGAAGGGGCACAGCACTGTAGTCAGGGCTTTTGTTGGAGAGGTTCCACTAGCAGGACGGAGATCCTGTGGGTAGAGTCACAGGACCAGGGACCTTATAGGCAGCAGTCACAATACATTCAATTCTGTATCTTTTTAACCCTCAGCACAGTAGAGACTTGTAGAGACTTTTAAGAAGTTTGCTGAATGAGCAAATGAATGAATGAGCGAACAGACAAACAGTTGGCAAGAGCAAGACAACAGAAATGTGCCCCAACAGAAATGTGCATCCAAGGGCTGGGGGATGGAGGATGACGCAAGTGGGCAGGGAGTACGACTAAGGGCAGTGCAACCATTTGCTGGGACCACAGAGGTTTCTGGCAGGAAACCTTCTCATCCCAGGACCTTTGACACAGGAGTTTAACTGTTTCAGGCCCAAGTAAAGAATCTGCCTCCTGAGGTGACACAATCTCCAGCACGGGGCACTGTCAGAGCAGCTTCCAACACAGCATGAGGCAGCAACAGCTCGGGGAACAGCAGGGTGTGTCCTGGCCCAGGACCACAGAAGCATTTCACACATCACATTTGTGTATTTCCAACTGACATTCCTGTCTCAGGAATGGACCCATCTTGACCAGATACACTGTTCTTCAAAGAGCACTGTTCATCCGAAAGATAAGCTGTCTCCCTCCTAAAATGACCATCAATTACACAGGTATGTTGACCAGTGTCACAGGTGGGTTCCAAGAAGAGGGAATCAGAGGTCGCTGCACCTATGGAGGAGGGGGCTGTCACGAGTTTCTACCTCATTTTCAAAACTGCCTTTGACAAAGAGTTCCATCCAGCAGGAGGGCAGAGCAAACAGCATGGGAGCAGGGGCTGGAAGGAGAATGTATACAAATGGTGTCTATGTAGGGAAAAGGGCTGGTGAACTTGGTTCAGACCCCAGTGGAAGGATCCTGAAAAGCAGGAGACCAAGGTCAGAGCCTTTAAACCTCTAGCTATTAAGGCAGTGGTTTGCTTGACGCAAATGCTGAGACCTTTGTGTTTACTGAGAAAGAAGTTGGTCCCTCAACAGAATACTCTCTACTTTGTCTCTTATATTTACCCTCTATATTTCATTCCCTATCCTGCACCTCAGAGTTAGTGTGGGGTTTATTTGGGTTATTTTAATTCCCTGTAGCTCAGGTTACTTAGAGGAAGCACCACAGAGACCAACCAGTGGATTGACCAGGTATGGTGGCTTATACCTATAATCCCAGCTGCTCAGGAAGCAGAGGTGGGAAGTTCTTAGACTGAGGCCAGCCCGGGTAAAAACACAAGACTCTATCTGAAAAAATAAACTACAGCAAAAAGGGTTGGGCTCGTGGGCCAAGTGATAGAGCACCTGTCTAGTAAGCACAAGGTTCTGAGTTCAAAAACCTCCAGTATGGGGCAGGAGAAGCACATGCTCTTAGGAATTAGGATGAACTCCTACGCTGCCATTTAGTAGCTGTGTGACCTCCAGCAACTTACTTAACCACTCAGAGCTTAACTCTTCATCTAGTGTAAGAAGGAACACACAGGACCTACTTCATAGGGTCATAGTGAAGAAGAAACAGGATATTTCTTCCATTGTGTGCATGGAAGCACAGAGCAAAAGGTTCAGCTGGGCCCACTATTGTTACAGAACCCCAGTGATCCTTACCTTTCTGGGTCAGAGGCCCATTAAGAATCTAAAACCTGAGCTGGGTGCTGGCGCCTCATGCCTACAACCCTAACTACTTGAGAGGCTGACATCAGGAGGATCAGAGTTTAAGACCAGCCTAGGCAAATAATTCTTGAGACCCACCCCCCCATCTCCAACATAACTAGAACAATGTGGACTGGAGGTTTGGCCCAAGAAGTAGAGCACTTTCTTTCCAAGTGTGAAGCCCTGAGTTCAAACCCCAGTCCCACCAAAAAAAGAGACTCTGAAAACTAAACAAAATCTTGGAAAAATCCAATCTTCACTGACACATAACGTGTTGCCGATAACTTTAGGTGGTCAGCCAACAGAGCATCTGATACCTAAAGACTCCCAGGTTAAAAAGTCCTGAGCAACTGCCACCTCCTGCTTCTATACGAGGAATCTGGGGTTCACAGACATCCAAGTGCTACCGACATCAAAACTAGAACCACAGGCAGGGCACAGTAGCGCACACCTGTAATCCCACGTACTTGGGAGGCTGAGATCAGGAGGATGATGGCTCAAAGTCAGCCTGGGCAAAAAGTTAGCAAGACCCCCCACCCCAATTAAAATAGCTGGGCACAGTGGCACGTGCCTATCATCCCAACTATGTGGAAAACTTAAAAGGAGGAAAGAGGTCCAGGCCAGCCTGGGCATAAATGCAAGACCCTATCTCAATACTAACCAAAGCAAAAAGTGGCTTAAGTGGTACAGTGACTGCCTAACAAGGGTGAGACTCTTTCAATCCCCAGTACTACCAAAAAAACAAACAATAAAAAAAACCCAAAAACCTAATGGTCCTCCTTCAGTCAAGCACATTGTTTACCTTTATGAGCTAAAACTGTACTCAGAGTTCTCTGCCCTGGATATAATCAATTGTACTACTGCACAGCGCTGTCTTTATAAGCCTTCTGATGACAATAATGTCTGTTAAAATGGCAAGAGGGGAAGTAAAGAAAAAGCCCAGAAATAGAAACAAATACTTGCACCATTATCATCTAGTCTATAAAAACTAACTGTCCTTTGCTGCTCACTCACAAGTATCCCGAGAGGCTGGTGCATGCTTGTCCTATGGTACTAACTGAGACCTGTATTTAGGAGACAAAAAGCCTGGTCCTAGACTTCAAAATCCAACCTTGACTGATTTGGAAAACAATTACCCAGAGATGACACCACAAGATGAAAGGTGGTGTGGACATTTACAGAGCAACAATTACAGAAGTCCCGCATGAACCCAGGGCCCCACCTGAGCACCCCCCAAGAGCAAGTCCACCAGGCTTATGGGTGGACATGACACCATCTATGTGTGACATCCCCGGGAAGGAACCAGAGTGAGAATGTGATGCAGACTTTGGTGCATTCTTCCACTGCAGGGGCTGAGAAGTAAGGGAAATGACATCCCAAGGAGGAAGGCAGAGGTGGGACATCCTGAAGACCAAGTGATGGGTCTTCAGCAAGGAAGGCCATGGAAAGGGGAGAGCGGATCAGAGTGCCATGGATTAAAACAGCTTAAGGAAACATACAACCAAGTACAACCATGCATGAACTATGTTTGGATCCTAATTCAAGCAAACATTTTGTAAACAATTGGGGATCATGGATACCTCGTATGAGGTGACACCAAAGACCTACTCACATTGCCAGTAGTACACGGGCAATGTGGCTATGTGAGAAGTTCTGATTATTCTCACACACATTAAGATATGTTGAAATAAAATTACTTAAGATCTAGAATGTGCTTAAGTTCAGCAATAACAACAACGACAAAAAAATGAACGCAACGAGGCAAATTGTCTAACTACTGGATTGGATGGGGGTGGAGGGCGATGGGTGTACAGATTCACACTCCTTTCTCTACATGTCTATTTGTTTAAAAATGTCCATGATTTGAAAAAAATAAAAAAAACTTTAAGCCCTATCTTTTGTAAGTCCTTCAAAAGATAAAATGGAAGGAAAGTTGTCTCTTTTCTTGACTTACTCATTGGTGAGACAATGTTCTTGACAGACTCTCAACATGAGGAAAGAACTCAAAGGGACACCTCCTTCGAGAACTCTCAAACCTCGCTGCTCAGAATCACCTACAAAGCTTAGCAGAACTACCAAATTTTCCTAACCCACCTCAGAGCCAAACTCTCCAAGGAGAAGCCTGAGAACGGTAACTGTATCTAAGTGCAAGGTGATTCCGACCCAACCTGGCATGCTCCAGCTCTTGCAGCCCAGTCAGACAGTTGTCCTTGCCCTCGGGGACAAGGATCACACAGGATTCTGTGTTCCCATTGCTATGCCAAGCTTAACTGTGTTCTCTACTTTGAAACAAACAACAAAAAAGGAAACATAGAATGGCTAACTGAATGCATGTAATGTGCAAGGCTTCCATTCCTCATGGAATGTATTTCTTGCTGACATTTGCATGTTTTTAGTCATTTGTGTTGAGGCTGAATTTCAGAATGGGAGACTTCCAAGTAAAATTCCCTGGGAAAAAAAGCAAATGGAGCTGTAGAGTCCCAGGGGCTCTCACTGGGCAAAGTCTCAGGGGAATGGTTTCCCTCATCTGCAGGGAGCCCAGGAGAAAACCCCTAGAGAACAGGCCAGAGCCCTGGACGTACCTGAGCATATCTGGGTACACCTGAGCACACTTGGCAATTGAGCCTCTCAGAACAGCAATCAGCTGGCCCCAGCACTACCCAAGGAAAAGATGAGAAAAGAAAACTTCACACCCCTAGCTTTGTTCTCACAGCCTCACAAACATTGGGAACAAACTCTCAGCCACAAAACTGACTGGCATTTTGTCAGAAGCGTGTCAATACAGGTCAGGGAATCTAGGAAACCAGGACTCAACATTTCACAAGATTAATAATCTCAAGTCCTTAAAACCACTCCCTTTCCACTGACGGTTATGTGTGTTTGTCCAGACTGACAACCAAGCACCCCTGGAACACATGACTCCCAGAAGGCAGTGCAGGGATGGGGGGGCGGGGATAGACGGAGATCCTCTAGGTGAGGGCTAACACACATCATCCAACACCAGATCGCCACTCCTGGGGCTGTTTTGCTGCAGGCTTCAGAGCTGGTCTTGGTTAACATTTCAGAGTATGCATTTGCTAAATTACTTTTAAGTGTGCTGACATTAAGTCAAACATGGAGACACAGGCATGCTGGAACTTGCAGGATTGTTTACCCCACAGTAAAAGCCCTGTTCATTACTTTATCAGTGCCATGCAGCTTTGGGGGTCCTGGTTGGCACTTTCTTCTCTACATTCTAACTCTGGAATTGCTTTTACAAACTTTCATTTCTTGCCTCACAAGAAATGAAACAGAAGCTTTTGATACCACAGCAGTCAACTTCTTCTAAGTTTCTAGAATCATCTTAAAGCACTCAATAGAGCCAGGTCCAAAGACTGGTCTCCCAAATGCCCTACCTGAGAAATGGAGAGACAGAGGGCTTTACTAACCAGAACTTTCCTCCCTCATTGAAAGTGGCACACTTTGTCATAGCTACATAAAAATAAGGACCCTGTGGAAGGAGGGGCCCAAAAGACTCATGAATATTCATATTTGCTCCCTCCAGCCAGGCATTATCTGCACCAGTGATCAAAGTCAAACTCCTCTGGTGACCAAGTCTTCCCTCTTCTCAGCCACTCCCAAGCCCCATGTCCCCACCCACATCTTAAACATAAACCTGGTGAACTAAATTTATAGACAAATGGGTCCAGTTTAAAGAAAGAGAAATATGGTTATTTTGTTTCCTTATTCATATTCTTCCATGTCAAAGACAGGTAGAAAGTTCTCAGGCACTGAGAAACATATTTCTGGACAGAGAAAAATTAATGATCCCACCCTTGCTCTGGGTGGTTTTGCACCCAAAGCTCAACTCAATAACCCTGAAAAGCAGAATAGCAGCCACACACAGCAATAACAAAGAAAGGATAGCTGGGGCCAGGCACGGTGGCTCACACCTGTAAGTCCCACTTCCTCAGGAGGCAGAAGCCTGGAGGACTGAGATCCAAGACCAGCTCAGGTAAAAAGTTCACCAGAGTGGGCACGATGGCAGGTGACTGTCATCGCAGCTATGCGGGAAGCACAAATAGGATAGTGGTCTAGGCTGCTCTTGGGCATATAAAGTGAGATTCCATCTCAAAAGTAACCAATGCACAAAGGGCAAGTGGAGTGGCTCAAGCATTAGCACCTAGCAAGTATGAGGCCCTGAGTTCAACTCCCAGTAACACACAAAAAAAAAAAGCAAAGCTGGAAGACACAATGACATAAAAAACTCTGTGGAGAGAAAGTTTCCTGGCAATTTATTTTAACTGTAGATGCTTTACTTCCAGAACTGTAAATTATATCACGGTTTTATTGCCTAGCTCTATCAGCAACTATCCGTAGTGTGCCTCTAACATTCCTTAAAAAAAAGTAAAGCAAAAGATTAAAACCATCCTCTCCTAACCAACCATGAAGGGTGAGCTAAGACTTTCAAGTCAAAAACCCAAACTTTTTAAAATCAATCTCTAATGGGAACCTTGCCCTGAGCCAATCTGTCAAACTCAGGGAGTTACAAAGTTGCCAAATACTTTACATACATGCACCAGATTACATAAAAGTCACCAGGCAACTCATGTCTCTGATTGGAGTTGTAGTATAAAAGTACACGCAAATATCCTTCCAAAGTCTATTCTTATCCATTTATTCCAGCACCCTGGAGAAGTTGTCTTTCTCCAATATTCACAAAGAAAATAAACGCCATTTGTCGCTAGCTCTAGGTGGCAGTTTTCATCCCGTGTAGACACCTTGCGGTTAATGGTTGCTCCTGGAATACAAATCTTTGTTTGAACTCTAAAACCAAAGTGGCAGATCCACATGGAGGGATGACACTGAGAACCTCTGATGTAAACCACTGTGGTGGATGGTGGGCAACCCTATCAGTACGAACCCTCAACGGAGCACAAATGCCTAGAGTCCATAACCTTAAAGAAAAGGAAGTTTTTCACAACTATCTACTGAGGTACGTAAAAGAAAACCCACTGGTAACCGTTACTTCAGTGTGGTCAATGCAAATTCCTTTTTAATGCAGAAAATTTTTAAATTAAAAATATATATTCGGTTCCAAACACAAGAGGCTTACCTGACTCCTCTCTTTATCCACTTTCTTAAAACACTTATTCAATGACAAATTATGTCTCACTGAGTTTTTCCACCCAGTAGGGGCATTCGCAAAATACGGGAAATGTTCCAAGATCCAGTTGTAGATATCCTTCACTGGCAGGCGCTTGGTTGGAGAGTCCTCGATGGCCATAAATATGAGGCAGCTAAAGGAGTAGGGGGGTTTGCAGTTGGGGTTCTGCCTGGCATCGTACGGCATGTCAGAGTGGGCAGGGGATGGAGGGGTGTCATCATCCAGGTCCTGGACGGGGCTGACACTCCTGAGGACCGACTCCCCAAAGCTCTTCAGCAAGTTCTTGCTCTCGTGCAGCCAGTTCAGGTTGGTCAGCTCTTCGTCTTCCATGGTCCCCTCTTCTAATCTGATGTCAGGCAGAGAAAAGTCGAGGTCATCGTCTTCCTGAAGGGCCTTGGAGAATCCGCTGCCCCGGTAACACTGACTCAGTCCACTGGACACACTGATTCCTGAGCTTTCGGGCTTCTTACTGGCAGGCATGACTGGACCCATTTATGTGAAGGCTCCTAGGAAAGACAATGAAAAGAGATAATAAGCTGGTAAAACCCAAAACAGCAAGGCAGCTTGGGCCCTCCTAATTCTCCTTCCCCCAGCCTCCTCTGTGGATCCCAGATACATCACAACGCATCTCATGACTCCCACATGGGCCACACAAGTCCACAATCCCACCACACAGAGATACCTGTAGAAGAAAAATCAGACCACCGTTTATATAACACAGTGACCTGATGTCCCTTAAATAAAACAACACTGAAAACAGATACAATGCCTTTCGTGTACAATTATGTCAGTAAAATTACCAATTTCAGAACTGGCGGAGTAGCTCAAGTGGTAGAGCACCTGTCTAGCAAGTGTGAGGCCCTGAGTTCAAACCCCAGTACTGACAAAAAAAAAAAGAGCAATTTCACAATGACTGCTCCACAGATCTCTGCACTCTCTCTGTGACCAGGAAAAATCAATTTCATTATGCCTTAGACTCCCTATTATTTGTGAATACATAACACGTAAAGTTCTCAAAAGTTTCATGATAAAGACTACAAAATATAAGCAACGCACAATTCCTGTGGTTTTGTGTTAGCAGTTTTCAAAAAAAAAAGAATATGCCAGCTAGGAGCTGGTGGCTCACGCCTATAATCCTAGCTACTCAGAAGGCAGAGATGAGGAGGATCAAGGTTCAAAGCCAGCCCAGGCAAATACTTCATGAGCCCCTGTGTCAAAAATACCCAACACAAAAAGGGCTGGCCAAGTGGCTCAAGTGGTAGCACACTTGGCTAGCAGGTGTGAGGCCCTGAGTTCAAACCTCAGTACCATTTTAAAAAAAATGCCAGCCAGACTGGTGGCTCATACCTATAATCCCAGGCTGAGGCAAGAAGATCTTAAATTCAAGGCCAGTCTGGGCTACATAGGGAGAACCTGTCTTAAAAGTCAAAGAAAAGAAGAGAAAATGCCATCAATTAAAGGCCAATTATCTCCAATTACGTTTAGCAATTTCCAATTGAAGACTATCAGAAGGGGCTCAGAATAAAAACTGTGACCACAAGAGCCACTGATTTGGTTGCTATAGTTGGGTTTTTTCCCCCTGCCAAAGTCATAACCAAAAACTGCAACTTTAATTACATTTGGCAAGTCTAAAAAGGATGACAAGGAATTCTGTGGATCTGAACTTGAGGAAGAAGAACATTAAATTTTATTAGGACACTATATCCAGAATGAAAACTTCAGGCACTAGACAAATAAACGGAAATGAAAGATAAGACATTAACTAAAATTAGAATTGGTGAAAAGAAAGTCAGGAGAGTAACCGTAAGCTCCAAGCCAAGAGACCAACCCAACAAAAAGTGGTGCAGAATTCTACCCACCCCCCATAAGTCACCCCCATTTTTATCTAGGACCAAGAACAGAGAACAAAATATTTGATGAGAAAAGAAAATGAGGAGGGGGAAAATCCACAGACAGAACGACCCCTACAGATACAAACCACGTTCGACCCTCCAGCACTCAAGTAAGTGAACATGAAAAAAGTCTCATACTGTGTTTGTAGAGCTAAACCCCAATGTGCCTGGTTTAAGAAAAGTGTTTCTTTTTATTTTTTTCCCCTTGGAATAAGAAGATCAAGCAATCTACCTAGAAAAAAAAAAAAAAAAGAACATATCAAAGGCAAAGACATGATCATTGTAAGCCCCTCAATGTCCATCAATACCATGTCTAAAACTGCCCCTTCAGCGCAGAAAGCTCCAGAATGGAATTCTAGAAAGCATGAGGTGGGCACCAAACAACCAGCCAAGGGGCCAGTGAACAGCAGCACTTCCCCTCTCAGTAAGTTAGACAAACACCCTGCAGGACAGAGGTGGGAGAGGCAGCACAGTTCAAACCCAGCCAGGAGAGTTCAGGTGCCTCCCATTCATCCACTCTGGTTTTCTTTCTCTCAAATAAGGAAGCTACTCTGCTTAATACAGGGCACATACTAAAGAAAAAATACTCATTATCATTAGGTTTTGGGGAGGATGCCAGGGTCCAGCCTGATAACTGCTTTTAACTTCTGTATGAAGGAACGAACCAAAGCTAGGCTTGGCTCAAAGTTTCTTAGATTTCATCAGAAAATGTTCCTATTACCAGGACATCCACATAGAAGAGCACAAGAGAAAACTACTCAGCCACTGAAGTCAACTTTAGCTCCAAATGAAAGTTTTATGTCTCCTGAGCTTCCAAACAGGAAAATTATATCATGGCTGACAGTAAAGTAATTTAATTGCACTGTTGCTATGACAACATGCTGCTCTCTTTCTTTTTAATTTGCTTATTTGTCAGTAGCTTCCCAAAGGAACTAACATGCTATTCTCCATGTTTTCTTTTGTTTTAAACAAACACTACCAGCAATGTGGTTATATGAGAAAAATTACATTGTCAAGAAAAGAGGATCTGGGGGGGTTCCATACCCTCTTGTCATGTGTCCCCCCACACTTCCAACTGTTAATGGCATCCCTATAAATCCTGCATTTCAAAGAAACAGGATGGAGGGTTGCTGACCACTATAGTTTCATGTCTGAAAAAAAAAAGTGGGGGGGGAGCAGTTCCCAGAAACCACAGCTGAGCAGTTTTCCATTATTATACTCTAGCTACATAATTCGCCAAACCTTTTTTTCCTCTTATTTTAGAGGGGAAAAAAATTTGGATCATGTAAGCCAGCCTGCAGTTAAGCAAGCATTTTTTAAAATCTGATGCCAATAAGGTTGCTCTACCAGCTACGCAAATAGTTACTCACTGGTGACCTGCTTCCAACTTCACACACCTCTTTTTTTTTTTTTTAATGACTTTCTGTGTTTGTTTGTTTCCTTTTAAACGGATGGAATGCGCCAGGAAAGCTTAAATTCTTGCCTCGTATCAGAATGTCTCAAATAACTGACAAAGACGTTACGGCCCAGCTCTGAACAGATGTTCAATACGAACTATGAGAAGTTGAGAAATCTTCCCCAAGCGGAGCTGGGCAGTCTGGAGTTTGGGGGAAGCTGAGAACCTCCCCCCGCCCCCCGCTCTCCCCACCACCACCACTACTCCTTGCGCGCGCATGCACGCACGCGCTTCCACTCTGTCTACTGTACTTGTCAAAAACATTTCAAGGGGACCAGCGGGAGCGGCGATTGGCTGCATCCCGCGTCAATCAGTGGCGTTGCTAGGCAACGGGGAAACTGCTCTTCTCCGCGTATACAGGGCAATTGGGAGCTTGCATACCTTCACTGCCGGTCAGATGTCATAAACCTTTTACTGGCCGCACCGCGGCGAGCCTTAAAAACAAATCAATAAAAGCCCGCCGTCCCCCAACTCATCTGGAGCCCAAGAAGGGTTTCAAATAGACGGGGTGAGGAGGGGTCGGGCCTCGGGGGTCTCGGGAGACGTTCACTGCCGGTGCCAAGCTTGCACAGTTTGGGGGGGCAGATCTTTGTTAGGAGCCTGTTTCTCATCTTGGGGTCTCTACTTGATCGGCACCCCCTCCTAGACCCAGAACGTCGGGGATCCAGTGCTCTGCAGACAATACCAACTCTGTTCCTCTAGGGTGTCTTTTCGGAAACCGAGGCACCGGGAAATAGCTCGCACGTCGGGGCAGGAAACTCTTCGGCCCGGGGAACTTCCCCTCTCTAGGACTCCGGTCTCCCCGCCCAGCCAGGCCCCCCTGCCCGGTCCTCGTCCAGAACTGCAGAGTCCTTCGTTTTCCTCGGGCGGCGAGGTTGGCTCTGGGGCCGCCCCGGACCGGTTCCCCCGCCCGTGTCCCCCAAGCCCGCTCGGGCGCCGACAGAGCGGGGCGCAAACTCACCTGGCCGGAGCGGGGCGCGGGGGCGCGAGAACGCCGCTGCCCTTCAGGGAAGCCGACAAACTTTCGCGGGCGCCCAGCGGGCATCGCTTGGTGGCCCTGCTCAGGACGCGCGGGCGCGGCGCGGCAAGCCCGGGGCGGCGGGCGGCGGGGGGCGGCCGCGGGCGCGGGCGGCAGGGGCGCGGGGGTCGCGGCGCGACATGGGACCTGCGGCGTCCGCCGGGCGCGCCGCGCGTCCTCCCGCCGGCCCCGCCGCTCTCCCCGCCCCGTCCCGCCTCCCGCTCGCCTCCGCCGCGGCGCGTCGGGCCGGGGCGCGCCGAGCGGCTAGAAATTGTTTCCACTGCAAACAAAAAAAGGCGACACATGACCAGGCAGGAGGAGGGGAAGCGCGGGGAGGGAGGAGAGCGGAGGGGAGGGACGGAGCGGAGGGGGCGGGGGGAGCTGGAGAGAGGGAAAACGTGGGCCGGGCCGGCGGCGGCCTGGGACTCTGGCGCGGACCCGCCGGGGCGACCCTGGTTCGTGGCCCCGCGCCCTGGCGCTCCCCAGGCTCAGCCTGGACCTGGGCCGCGCGCCTCATCTCCTGCTACACGGCGGGACGGAGGTGGCCGGCGTGGGCCTGCGATTGGGGCAGGCGGGGCGGGCGGCGCGTGGCCTGTCCCCTCCCCTGGCTCTGGCCACTCGGGCGGGCTGGCGCTGCGCTGTTGGCAACGTGTCGCCGGAACGCTCTTACCCCATCCACATGCCTTACAAGGCTCGAAAGTAAAAATAAAAAGAATTATGATGCGAGCGAGGCTTCCGAGGGTGAAGAGAGGAGATTCCACTTACCCCCAACTGCTGAGAGGATGCAGCACCCCAGGGACCTTGTGAGCCCTCCTCCAGCGCCCAGCCCGGAGGAAAGGCACTCCAAGCCTCCAGCCCAGGTGGCTGAACAGCGCGATGGTGGCCATTACAGAGCAAGAGGGGCCCCTAAAGGCCATGCCGGTGGGGCCTTTCCAGTGGGTTGTACCCCACTCCCCAGCTGGCGTCTAAGCCAGAAGCACAAACAAGTCTCTCCTTCACATTTGAGCTCCCATGAACTGGACTGACAATTTGCAAGCCACCCAGGGAATGGGGCAGCCACTTTTTCAAGTCTCCAGGTACCTCCGGAGAATGGCCACTCACTGCTAAATGCCACACCAAGCAGCTGCATTTGGAGAGGATGGAAGCAGAGAGCCCAACAGGACACCCTGGTGGTGACATAAATAAAAATATGATTGCACACCACTCCCAAGTAGCTCCATCAGTGAGCTCATTTACAGAAGACATTCTTCCCATAACCCCCACCTGTCGGAGCCCACCTCAACCAGTTGACAGTCATTGTGAGCTATCTGAAAACTGCAGAAAAACAGGAAAAGGCCAGGTTGAAACCCTTTTAGCATTCAGTACCCTTCAACCTAGCCAGAATGGGGTGGGAAGGAGGGAGGGGAATACCATGGGGCTTCTGAAAAGTTTTTCTGATTCAAAAAATAAGAAACCCCAGTCAATGTGAAAGTCGTCTCCCTTAACAAGCCTCAAGATGGAGGGTGGCGAATCTTAAGCAAGACATCTGTGCCTTTCAGACTCACCAAGATCAGGGGACCACTCAGAGAACAGCTCAGAATAGCCTAAGGTCATCCAGCCCCTCTTTTATTGCTGGGCAAGTGATGTGACCCACCCAAAGTCATTAAGCAAAAGGTTCCAGGTGTCAGAGACAAATTAGAGCATCTCTGAAGTCCCATGCCAGAAGTTCTAAGGTTCAGTGCTGGTAACCAAAGTTAGAACAAGACAAGCTCAGTGCCCTGTGGCTCTGTGCAGGTCCTGCTCCTCCATCCACATGTCACTTGAGAGTGCTTAATTTCCGCTGAGGACTCACCTTAGGAACATCTGTCCAAGCCCCTTGCTGGCCAGAATTTATCCCTTCCATCCCCAGCTCCTAGCCCTTCCAACCCCCAACCACCCTCATACCACACAGCTAGTAGACTTAGAATGTAATTTTCACCCCAATCCTTCCTGAGATCAAAAGGCCAGCATATGACCCAAGGTGACTAGGCATGGAATATGTCATTCCTAAAACTCTGCAAGCTCAGCCTCCTAAGTGTCTGAACCAGTCCATCCCAGGTGAACAAAACCTGACAAACATAGCACACTTGGGCCCTAAGAAGCCAGAAGCAGAGGGTGGAGCCCCGGTGAGGTAAGCTCCCTTTAATGAGCTTGCCTTTCTTCCTTCTGTGGGTTTTTGGTTTCTTGCATTTACAAATATTTCTTAATTTCCCTCTCCTGTTACAAGTGTGGTAAGAGATGGAAAAAGGCATCATCCTGAAGAGAAAGTGGTTGGCCAGTCCTACCTAACGTGCCAGGTACACATGTCTGCTTGTCTGTTTGTCTATATGAAATGGATCTAGCCAGACCTTTGCTGCAAGCCAAAAGGGGCTTAGTGTAGCTACGTAATTCCATACAACTCTGGGTCTGCTACATGGTCTCTGTCATAAGAGTGAAGGGGTCAAATGCTTTAGGAACAGACCCATTCTCAACTCTCCGCTTGAACTTTCAAAAAGTTCCTTGTGTTCTAGGCTGAACAATTTAAACCATTGCGATGTTTTGTTTTGTTTTGTTTTGTTTTGTTGGGACTGGAGTTTGAACTCAGGGTTTCATCCTTACAAAGCAGGCACTCTACTATTTGAGTCATACCTCCAGTATTTTGTTCTGGTTATTTTGGAGATGGGGTCATGCAAACTATTTCCTTGGACTGGCCTCAAACTGAAATCCTCCTGATCTCAGCCTCCCAAGTAGCTAGGATTACAGGTGTGAGTCACTGACACCTGGCTAAACCATTGTTTTACAAACACATTTGACAGCAGAATCTAGGTGTACCCTGGAACTCACTTTGGAAAACACTTATTTCCTGACGGGAGACTTGATGGGATCCTTCTGCAGCTCCATCTGGGCATGGGCTGGAGAACCAAAAGACCTGAATTCTAGCCCAATACACCCCAATCTGTTTGGGGACTTTGGTTACTCCTCCATGACTTTTCATGGGACAGTGAATTGTGCAGCTGGTAGTCCCACACCAGCTGAGTGGGTAATCAGTGAGAGGTCCCTCCAGCAGGGAACACCTAATAGACCTTTGAAAATGAGGAAGACTGAGGCAGGTCTGGAAAGATGGGCTTCTGGTCAAGGATTCTTCCAACAGACTTTCTACTTGGAACTGGAGAATTTCACCAGGCAAATTTTCTCTCCCTCTCTCCCTTCCCCTCTGACATAATCCACTTTTCCTATTTCCCTCCACATGGCTGTTCCACTCTCCACCCTGCAACAGCTTGGTGTCCTCTGCTTGCTTACACACACATATCTGCCAGTGCCAAGACTTGAGGCCGTTTGACTTTTAGTAGCCAACACTTGTAGACTGCTTCAAGTCTTCTACATAGTTCAAATTCTCAGGGAAATAATAATGTGAGTAGCCCAACGTGAGTCATGTGACCCTTCCTCTCCCCTGCCTCCTAACAGTTGAGACAAGGGATGTGGAATATCTGCTACAAACCTTGGAGAAGGGAGGGGAGATGACTAGAAGGAGGATATCTACTATAGTTTGACCTGTGGAAGTGGGGAAGGGCTAGTCTAGATCTGAGCTTGTCAACTGGAAACGTCCATCAGAACTACCAGGGAGTTCAGATCTCCTAGGCTGGAGCCAGGTACTACACATTGAGAAAGTACGATGGGATGATTCTGCTTACAAACTGCAGGTAGGAGAAATGCAGGGCACCAACAGAGTGTCAAGTGTGACTTGGCCATGCTAGAAAATGCCCTTGTTCATTGAACAAATATTTACTGAGTGCCTACCAAGTACTTGGCATTGTGTGAGCTGCCAGAGATACCTAGTCTTTGTCCCTACAAGCATACATATTAATGGATTAGAGCAGAGCATCAAACCACAAAACTCTTGGAATACCAGCAGCACAAGCATTCCTATTCCTAAATTCACAGCACAAGGGAGGTCACTGGATGTTTTTGAGTCCAGAAGTTGCACTATTAACAGATAGGATTCAAAAGATGAAGGGAATGGTAGACTCAAGATGAATTTGGGGAGAAGAAAGGAGAAAACAGAAAAGCAAAAGCTAGCAGAACAACTCAGAAATCATTGTGATCCACACAAAAGGCAATAAAGAGACTAAGGGTGTAGCTCAGTGGTGGAGCATGTGCTCAGAATGCTCAAATCCCTGGATTTCATCCCTGGCAACAGAGACAAAGGGAATGAAGACTTTTTAAAATGTGTTTTTAAAAATTGGGGAGAAAAAGCCAAAAAATGGTTCTCTGTGAGAGTTACAGTTGTGAGTAATTTGGGGGCTGAGGAGGCTGCTTTGATACTTCTCTCTCTCTCTCTCTGTATGTATATATGTGGGTTTTTGGTTTTATTTTTTGTTTTGGGTTTTGGTTTTGTTTTGTTTTGTTTTGTGGACTAGGGTTTGAACTCAAGCCTTCACATTAACAAAGCAAGCATTCTACTACTTAAGCCATGCCTCTACTTCATTTTGCCCTGGTTATTTTGGAGGTAAGATCTGGAGCTATTTCCCTGGGCTGAACTTGAACCTCTATCCTACCGATCTCAGCCTCCCATGTAGTAGGATTATAGGCATGAGCCACCGGCACCCAGCTTATTTTCTATATTTTCTGCAATAAACACCCATTACATTTCTAACGTTCTGATGACGGGGAGGAGGCTTTCTATAAAAGTGGTGCTTTTCTCACATTTGATTGTGCATCAGAATTACCCCTAGAGGACTTTTTAAATGCAGCTAACTGGCCCCAAACCCCAGAATCTCTGGTTCTGGAGGTCTAGGCTAAATCCTGAGAATTTGCAAATCTAAAAATCCCTCAAGTGATACTGTTATTCACTTGGGAACTACTGAATTAGAGAAGAATCAGTGAGACTGGAAAAGGCATGAATGCATGAGAGTCTTCAAAGGAAGAACCTAGAGGATTTATCAAATGATTGAAGATGAGAAGAGAGGGAGATTATAAAGATAACTCCTTAACTGTGGGTTGGCTGGCCAAAAGAATCCTTGAGATGATGCAGGAGAGTGCTGTCTGTAATGATTCAAAAGCTCCTCTGTCCTTGCTTCCTTCCTTTCTGTGGGGAAGACAGAGACCCTTAGCTGAAGACCTGGAACCTCCCAGCTCAGTGGTTGTCATTGGATTTTCTGGTTATCCTTTCTGGGGTTTTTCTTTTGTGCATTGTTGGTGTTTTCTAGACAGATTCTGAAGGGTTGGGTGTGGGAAAGGCTTCTTCGAATTTCTCCAGCAGGGGTAGGCCAGGAGGGAAGGAGGGGGTTGGGGTAAGAAAAAGTATAACTGACTAGGTAGAGTGAATTCATCAGTTCAAGTACCCAACCAAACCTGCCTGCCAAGTCACCTGCTGGAGGTAAAATGCAAATATCAAACCTGTTAGGTCCTCTTTGAGCATAAACACAAGCTTGATATGATCTAGACCCCAGATTTTGTCAATTTCATTCCCTCAACAAGTATTTATTAAGCATCTAGCAACTAACTCTATGCCTGGTGCTGAGTGGAGGGGACTTAAAAGGAGCCAGGAAAAATAAAACGTGTAGCACCAGCCATCAAGGATAGGAGTGAACTTGGCAAGCATTTATGAAGCAACCACAGCAAGCCTAATAACAAGACCAGAGGTGGTGTTGCGTAGTAGTTAAGACACACACTCGGACTGCTACTTCCTACTTAGTTAACCTTAGTCAAGGTGCTTAACTTGATTCTTTCTACCTAGTTTCTTATCTTTTAAAAAAATGGGGAGGGAAGCATACAATACCCACTTGTATTGGTCAGCTTTTCATCACCATAATGGAATGCCTAGGATGATGAACTTATAAAAAGGAAAGGATTACTAGGGGCTTACAGTTTTGGAGGTTCCAGTCCATGGTTCTGAAGGGCAGTAATGCTTTGGGACCATGGTGAGGCAGCTTGTCATGGCAGGAGCATGTGGTAGTACCCCGTGGCCAGGAAGCAAAAGAGAAAGTGAAAGGACTTGGGGTCCTACAACTCCTTTTGGGGCACGCCCCCAATTAATCTAAAGACATCCTCCCACTGGGCCCCACCTCTTAAAGATTCTGTGTTCTCACAGACCACCCTGGGGACCAAGCCTTCAAGGGATATTCAACATCCAAAGAGTTGTGACGGTGATTTATAAGAAACATATAATGAGGCCCTGCCACTTAGTGCACAATTTTAGTTAAGTAAATAAATCAAGAGGAGAATACTGACATATTTGCCTAACAGTTTAGAATTTGTAAACTGTAGATTCAGAAGTCATAAATAAAAGTAAAAGACAAACAAAAAATGAGTAAATATTTGTTACATATGAAAATGGGTTAATACACATACCCACACCACCATGTGACTCTATCTCTACATCTACAGAGCGACAGATCTTTGAAGGGTTTTTTTTTTCTCTTTTTTTTCATTTTTTTGAGACAGTTTCTCACTATATAGCCTGGGCTGGCCTGGAACTTGGGATCCTCCTGCCTCTACTTCCTGAGTGCTGGGATTATGGAGGTTTGCAACCACACCTGGCTCAATATTTTAAATTTGCAACTCCTACAATTCTGTAGGGGAAAAAAAATCAATCGCCTGAATAAGAGGGGCAAATTCACAAAAAGAAACAAATACAGGAATATTCCACAAAAAGATGCTCAATCTCGGGAAAGACAAAGAAATGCTAATTAAAGCAACTGTGGTATCTCACTTCATCTATCAGACTGCCCCAGACTTAAAAGGGAAAATGATGCCAACATAGGTACAAGTATCTGTGGGAAGGTGGCTTAATACAACTATACAAGAAGGCAATCTGACAAAACAAATTAAAGTTTATTTATTGAGCCTTGCCATTGATCCTAACTTGCCAACTTCTAGGAATTTATCCTGGAGCAGAACCCTAACACAACACTGAACTCCTCCACCACACTGCCTGCCCACAAAGAAGTAAGACACTGGAAAGCAGGATTCATGTTTGTGTTACTCAGTGTACACCTAGCACTTGTGCCAGGGCCCAACAGGCACAGCTGTATGGAATGCATGAACTGAAGGCCACAGTGTTTAGAAGGGTGCTTGCTGGGACGTAGTTTAAAACAATGAAAACTTGGAAACTGCCAAAATAAGAGGCTAGACTAGTTACATTACACTATATGGGCCACAGTGGCCCTGAGTTCCCTTTCTCCCTTGTATTTGTATTTTCCAAAAGCTTTAAGCAACACTTGGTTTTCTGAATCATTTTCACATTCTCATACACTCTACATGTGAAACAGCTTGCAAAAAGTTCACAATGTAAAAGTTGGAGGGGGGAATAAATATGTTCACAAAGCTTTTCACAAAACTAAAGCATTTTGTGATTTTTTTTTTTTTTTCCAATTAGGAGGGAAAAATGATCCCCTTCTGAAAAGCTGGTGCTCGGAGCAAAGAGAATTGCTACATATTACAAACATTTTACACTGCAACATGAAGTCTATTGGTTGGCTGCAGGAGAGCTGAAGGTTCTAAGTCATGACTACTGAGCTTTCTTATGAAGCTTTTTGTTTTGTTTTGTTTTGGTGGAGATGCCGGGGAAGAACCCAGGGCACGAACCCGGGGCCTCATACAGGCAATTATGAAGCTTTAAGATTCAAGAGTTTCAGTTAAGAGTTTGTGGGCAAGGGGAACATTTCCTGTATTTCCAGTTTGATCTTCTGTAACAGTTTTTGCTTAGAAGAGATCAAATGTATTGCATCTTTTTTTTTTTTTCAAATCTTATGGAAAATCTGTGCCCAGCTGAGGCACCCCAAATGAGCAGAACAACTTCTGCTTCTCCTGCCCTCCCCAGACACTTCTTTGAGGCAGGAGCCTGCTCTGGAGGAGGCTGTCACTCCCAGTTTTTGGATTCCATTTATCTACAGATAATTCTCATCACTTATGAATCATTGCTCCTACAGGAAACACAGGGTTAGGTTCCTGCAAGTCTCTGCTCACAATATTTTTATCTACTGGTCAATACATAGCCTTATTTTGTGTTCCCACTGAAATAAAACCCTGTTAAGTAAATATTGTGGATTCATTAACACCGAACTCAAGAATAAGGGTTCTATGACTCATATCTAAAAGAAGTTTACCTAACACATGTATTTCTGCATAAGTCACATCACAACCATCTTGCACTCAGGAACACTAGACAGCACTTCACTCACACTGGGTGCCATTTTAAATAGCAAGATCACCAACAAAAGCACAAAAAATGCAAAAACTGTGGTACTAAATAGACCACAAAAGGACACTTGTTTACGGTATGAGAGATGAAGTAAGAAGGCAGAGTGTCACCTCCTTCAACCTCAGCTGGGAACATACGAACTGGGCAACTCATATGTCTGTGTGTGACAGCCCACATATCTTGACTATCAATTCTGGGATTACAGATAAATTTTGACAAGTGGGCAAATTCATAGGTATAGAATACCAATACTAAAGATTGACTGTTTAACAAATACAATCAGTACCAAACAGTCTCTATGACTGTGACAGTTTAAATGTGAAATGTCCCTGTGTGTGGAAGGCTTGGTCCCTAGCTGGTGGGGCCATTTTGGGAGGTGGTGGAAACTTTATGAGGTGGGCCTGGTTGGAGAAAACAGGTCACTGCAGATGTACCTTTGAAGGGTATCTTGTCCCCTGTCCCTTCCTTCCCTTTTCTCTCTCTCCCTCTCTCTTTTCCCCACCACCCAACCCCACTTCCTGGACACCATGAGTTGAGCAGCTCTGCTCTGCCATGCCCTCCTGCTACCATGATCTTCTGCCTCAACACAGGCCCACAGCAATTGAGCCAGCCAACCATGAGCTGAGATCTCTGAACCTAAGAACCAAAATAAACCTTTCCTCCTTTTAAGTGGTTTCTCTTAGTATTTGTCACAGTGATGAAAGTTTGACTAACACAAAGACTTTGCAAATATCATTTTGAGAAATACTATTATTATCTCATTCTATAAATGAACAACTCAAGGCTCAGAGGTTTGGTCACCTGCCCAAAATCACATGGCTAATAAGTGATAGGTGTAGAGTCCCATACAATCCTCTAGAGTTTGGAGACATGTTCCAGGTGGAAACCAAGGGATGCTTCAGATCAATTTAGAGCATTTGACTTATTGTTAGAGACCCTCTTGGGGGGCAAAGGGCAGGAAGGACAGAAGCAGTGGGGCTCAAGGGAGGAGAAATTATGACTAGGACATAAAGCAGGAAGAAGAAAAAGAGATTTTTAAATGGAATGAAAAAGAACTACTTGCAAAAAAACAAACAAACAAAAAAAAACAAAGGTCAGTTTCTATGTCATAATCAATACAGTATGGTATACCTTTGTTATAAAAAAAAATAAGTCATGGGCTGGCAGAGTGGCTCAAGTGGTAGAGCACCTGCCTAGCAAGTGTGAAGCCGAGTTCAGACCTGGTACAGCCCAAAATAGTAATAATAAAAAATAAATCAACTGGATATTAACTGCAAGTGCCCTGGGAGGCAAGGACCCTTCTGCTCATTCCATGAGGCACAGTGGTAATCAAACATATTGATCACTTCGCTCAAAAAGAATAACCTCCAGTGTATCCCTCTCTCAAGCCACTATCTGCAAACTCTACGGATGAGATGAGTCAAAGACAAGAAGCCCCATCAGTACTTTCATCCTGCGGAGTTTGTAGGAGCCTCTGCCGGCCTCCCTCTCCAGTGCGCCTGCCAAGTACCTGGGTCTGTGAGTTTTAGCTAAGTCTGCCCAAGTCTCACTTATGCCAAGAAGTGACCTCTCTCATCTGACTTTTTCAGAGGTACATGAAAGAAAAAATAGTTCTCTCCATGATGCTCCTTTTAAAAGAAAGCAAAAAGCTCCAAATTAGATGAACTTCTGAAAAACAGTACATAGATTAAAATACGTATTTCCTTGATGTATAAAGTTTCTTTTTGGAGACCAACAACTTCATACACTTACTGCAATAGCCGTACCTGATGTCTCCGTTGGATGGACACTTTCTATTTTGAAACCCCCACTGTTTCTCAAAATAGGATCTCTTGTGCTTTGATTTTATGTTATTTTATTTCTTTGGTGCAAGGGATAGCATCCAGGGTAGGTAAGTGCGGAACCACTGAGCCACCCCAGCAGCCTGTCCTGTGCTTTTAATTCTGTAACTCAGGTACAAGCAAAAGGTGTCCATAGACTGTGAGGCATGACACACATGAGTGATCAGTCCCCGAAGAGTGGAGGCTAGATTGCTAATTCTGTGGGTGCATTCAACAGCACCTCATTTCTCTGTACTAGAAGCCATGTGACTCTGGTTTCAAAGATTTGGCCCCCAAACAACCAGGCGTCCTTTTTAAGTTGGCATTTCTTCCAAAGAGGAATACTGAGCATCTTTGTCATAAGCCCCACACGGTGCTAGGCCAGCTGTCTCACAATATGGATCCCAGAAGGGGGTGCTGCCCACATTGGTGACGGCAGCCGCTACTGCCTGTTGCTCACTGCAAATGAAAGAGAGACCTCCAAGCTGGGGGACAACACTTGGCTAAGACACCTGCACAAGCATCAATGCACCATAAGCACCAATAGAAGCTACCTGAGGACCAAGATGTCCTGGACTTCTGGATGGAGTCCAGTCCCAGGAGTGAATGTCAGGCCAGGTTCAAAGGGAGGGATGGACCATGCCCAAGCCAGTCTTCTAGACAAACCAGGCTCCCAGTCACATCTCCAAAGGCACAGGGAGGAGGCAGGAGAAATGGATGGCTTTCTCTTAAAGATCTATGCTATTGGGGAGAAGTGAGATGGGGAAGAAGTAACAGTCATTGCCAGTGGGTCCTGGGCCTCCAGGTTGGCTGGGATCTTCAGAAGTCTTCTTATAGACTCCTTTGTAGGAACACCATAGCTGGGCCCTGGAAACCTAGCCCAGCAGCTTTGCTGTAGACCAAGTCTCTTCATCCACAATGGATGTTCAAAATTGAAACCATACAAACCCACTCAGAAACACCCTTCTCCTATGAAACCCCAAAGGAGTCTTCTGCCTACCACCACATGGGAGCCTGGCTCAGCTGCTGCTGAACAACTCCTCAGCTTGCTCTCTGTTTTTCAATAACTTGAGTATCAAACCAAGCACAAAGAGAATAATATACAGTAATTGCTGTGTGTGGCGGGGGGGGGGGGGTTGGGGAACACTAATTTCATCCACTTCATTCTGTCTGGCAGATACAACCAAAAGATGTTAAAAAAAAAAAAAATTCCCTCAGAGCTTCTCATTTAAACCTGGGGATGCATAAGGCATCTGAAAGGTGAGAGGTCCTGGACCAGCACAGGGAGGGTTTCAATGAAATACAAAAGCCAACGCAGACGCAGACCTGAAGGGGAATAGGAGGCCCCCTCAACAAGGCAGCCAACTGTCAAGCTGTCATTTTGCTCAGGCAGCTGAACAGAAGGCTCAAGTAATGACAACCACAAAACTCACTTAAAGTCTGAAAAGGTGACTAATGAGCTCATTCAGGCTCGCTATAAATTATTCACTACAACACTGACCCCACTCCAAACAGTAAAGTAAACTTTAAACACAGACATGGCCAGCCTTCTGAAATACAGCAAGTTATATCCGTAAAACTTCTCACAATGAGAAGGATGCTGATCTCCCCCTCTTCTATTGTCACACTATTTTGTTTACTTTTTTTTTTAACTGCCTTTAATCAAGTTTAAGCAGACACAGCTGTTACACATTTATTTCTCTGTTGGGTTTTTTTTTTCCATTAGTTATTACAAACAATCACGATGCTCTAAAAATAGCAGCAAATTATATTCTCTAGAAATTGAAGGCTGACCTTAAAATGAAGCCTAGGTCTTCAGAAAGCACATTCATATGCACATGTTGGAGAAGTGACAGTCACCACACAAAGGCAAAACAAAAGTACACAGCATTTTCTACTTTTTGAGAAATTTTCAAATCTCCTTTGGCTCTAATGGAAACTGGTTGCTTCAAAACTTTATGATACAGAGCCTGCTTCTGTGGTCATGTTTTTGGTTAAGATGGTCATTACAACTTACAATCTTAAGCAAATAAAAGAAGAAATGGCTCTTTTAGGTTTCTCGGCACAGATACACACCGGCAGGTGTGGTGAAAACTCACCATCTTGCTAGATTCCTTTCAGTTTCCTGTTTAATATTAAATAAAGAATTTTAGCTCTACTATATTTTTATAAACTGTGCTGTCTGCTACTACTGTTGCTGCTAAAAGCATTATGACTGTGTCTGAGTAGTTCCCTATATTTCTACCTTTTTTTTTAGCCTACTATTTATTTTCAAGACACTGTTACGTTTCAAATCTTTTTTTTTTTTTTAATAGTCCCCAAGTAAGTACTTACATTAGCTCATGGTCAGATCGCTGAATATTACGTATTTTTAAGCTGCTTTCAATACTTTTGAAAAGAAGCCACAGAAAAGCCACAAGAAACATTCATATTCAAACGCCACCAGATGGAGGTTCTAACTAATCAAAAGTGAAAGCAGAAAAGTTTGAAGCCGAATTGTGCCTGCCTATCCCTCGAGATGACAAGGAGAAAACAAATGGTCTTGGGCCCAGGATCTTGCTAAAGGTATGAGAAATCATACCTGAAAGCAAATTAAGACCCAAGCGTGGACTTCAACCTGAGCCTGGGCCAAACTCCATCTCCATGTAAGGAAAATCTTTCACATTGTTTTCCCAGTTTCTTGCACATGATCTAAAGGCTTGTCTGGAGTTTCTGTTGTCTGAAATGCAAGGCCATATTTCTGTAAGTACAGAAAGAAGAGTCCTGCAATATTTATAGCAAATCAGGTTGGTCTCCACGTGGTTCTGGTTCTAGTAAGAAGCCATGGTTCAGGCCTCTCTGCAAGAGTCCTTGCAGTTGCATTTGGTTCTCTTTTGTTCGGATAGATTTTATTTTTTAGAGCAGTTTTAAGTTCACAGTGAAATCGAGACTCTCTGTTCCCACGTGGCTGTGCTGTTGTTGGGGTTTTTTTTGGTTTTGTTTTTTTGTTTAAATCAAACAACCCAATTCCAACCAATGCAATGGAAACCATCTCCAACAGTGTCTTATTGAAGTGTCCACAGTTCTCCACCAACTGGATTCCTGTCATCTCTCTGCAGAAGGGCGTGGACAAAGCATTGCTTTGAAACTAAGCCACACATCCTGTCCTTCCTGACAATGTGGCTGACAGGCAGAGTTCACCTTCTCCTTAATTGGTGAGAAACCTGGCGTGTCCACAGACAGACTGGACACCACTCGGCTCCTGAGGTCCACAGGGTCCTGAGGTCCTAAAGAGGACCACAGATGATGTCAATTTTGCCTGAGGCCATTTAAGACTCCAGAGCAACAACAGTCAATACAATGACCAGCAAGAGCCCAGGTATGTGATCCAAGGAGTTATAGAACACACCCAACAAAGGCTCCTCGGTGCTTCCTACTCGCCAGGCATGCCAAGAGCTTTCCCTGCAGGGTGGGCTTCATTCTTGCACTACTGTCACAAGGCAGGTGCTGCCATCCTTATGGAAAGACAAGGTCACTGATGCTTACAGAAGTTGTCATTTGCCAGTGGTCAGCAGCTGGTGGTTACAGGGGTGAGGTGAAAAGTTAAACCCTGTGGTCATTTGCTCCTCAAGGGCCCATGGGTTGGGAAGTTGGTCTCAATGTGTCAAGGTAGGAGATGACGGGAACTTTACGGAGGGGCCTAATAGTCTCCTTAGGTCATTGGGGACACTGCTCTTGGGAAGGACACCCTCCAGCAACCCTCTGGTAGTTCTTGAAGGGGGCTTGTTATAAAAGCCTCAGTCTGTCCCCACCCAGTGCTCTGGCTTCCTATTCACACCCCCATTCTCCCACTGTTGCCATCCTCCATGATGTGACTCAGCCAAAGAAGGGTTCTTACCAGAGCCTTCACCTTGCTGTTTTGACTCTCAACTGCCCACACTGCAGTACTGCAAGCTAAATAAACCTCTTTTCTTTCTAAGAAGACTTCCTTAAGTATTTCATCATGGTAATAAAAAGCTGCCTAATACAGGCCCCATGAGCCTCTGGCTTACAGAGTAAACCCCTTACCCACTCCACTCTTCAATCTCTTGTTGCTCTCCACGATCTATATCCTGACCGAGATCACAGGCTGTAACTTACTGCTAGTACTTTACCTCTGAGGCTTCTTCTTTATAGTTTTTTGTGTTTGTTGGATTTTGGTTTTACATAGCATTTTTCAAACAGACTACTAAATATTGATACTCTTTCTCCTCTCTCAATTAGCTTCTGATGCTCATGTAGAAATGCCCACCACTCACTAAATGGACAAACATGCCTACAAAATACCAAAGTATACAGGGCAGGAGTCACACACCAGCACCCTGCTCTTCTTTGAATCTTAAGCACAAAGATTTGGGGACTGGGGTTGCGGGCAGGGGTTACAGCCTAGTGGCAGAACAGTTGCCTAGCATGTGCAATGTGTAAGGCACTGGGTTTGATCCCTAGCATGGAGGAAGGAGAGGAGAGACCACAGATTTGAAGAAAAGCTCATGATAGGCCAGTCGTGAAACTCCAAGTCTATCCCCCTGGAACAAGCAGCTGTGATGTTATTTATTTGTCAACTTTTAGGACGATCCACTGTTTCTCAAGCCCGAACCTCTCCCCAAGCCCCACACTAGTCCATCAAATAAACCATTTTCAATATCCCATGACCACAGGGACAAAGAACACTGCAAGCTAATGTTTCCAAAACACAGACGTGAGACTGGAAACCATTCGAAAACTATTGCTTTTGTTCTTTGCACTCAAAGTCAGGTGGTGACTGCCTACCAGGTGAGAAACACCATCGAGCACCACACAAGAACTGTTTTCCTAAAGGTGAATTACAGAGAATTTGATTAAGGCACAGACCAACCTTTGCCAATTCTGCAAATGCATTCAAAATGCAGCCAGCCATGATACAAATACACCAACTACAATACTAATCGGATCGGGAGCCTTCACACAGCCCTGTCTGTTGACAACTTGAGAAGTAACACACTCCCACCCCTCAAGCCATCTCCTGGCACCCCTGCCATCTTCATATCTTTGGTGTTCCCAAGTTTACTCTAGTATCACAGCCCGTGTTCATTCCTTCATGAAACAGCCCCCATGGGCAGCTTTGAAAGCTCTCTGGTGCCACCACTGGCATCTCATTCTCAAGATTAGCCAAGGGCTCCATAAAAGTGGATGCAGTAGAAAGCTGAGGCCTGGGGTTTCATTTTTGAGAAACTCTCAGTTATCCACAGGGGTCTGCTTTCATGGCCATTTAGAGTAACTCTGGCTCTGCCAACACCAGCTCCCTCTGACTCCAGATAAAACATCTTACAGCCTGCATCCAGGGGAAGCAACCAATGCTGATGGTGATGGCAATAAGCCCTGTCCAGACCTTCCAGAATTGCTGTTGAATGAAAAACCAAGTTGTGCTAGCACGTGCAGAAGATACCCTCACTAAGCCAGAGCCAGATTTACCTGCCATTGTCTGAGGCTCCTCTTTTCCCTCCTCCATTGCTCATTTTTCTTGGTCAAAATCTGTAGCTGTGGGTAAGAAAGTTACTACTGCTGGCTACCCCAATTTATCACTTAATCTAAACAGAGCTATTTACTTCCTAATTGCATTCTTAGCTTTATAGCTCTGGCCAGAAAAGGTTTATTCATTACCAAAACCAATTAATGCAAGAAGAAAATGAAATCTATAAGGTTAGCCTTAGGAAGGACTTTGCAATGGTGTCATCCAAGTCCCTAATTTAACAAAGCCACCAAGTGAAGTTAACTCAGAGCCATGTCAGAATGTACATTTACAGTTTCCTCTCTTTTCCCAACAGCCCTCCAAATTTCCCATGGTTTGGTTGGTCCTGGTCCCATCAAGTCCAGAGGCATTGGAATGGCTCAAGAGTGGACCGGACTGACCACATCAACCAAAACCATCACCCATGCAGTTAGTGGTGGGTCCAATTTCTTGATATCCTGCCCATGGAAGGTTCTACCATAGTAAAACCTCTAACATTATAAAATGGGGAAAAGCATATTTTGACAAGCCTAGTGTCTGGACTTGGTAAGTATAAAAAGACTGGGGGAAAAAAAGTATCAAATTACATGCTATCACTGAGCACTTTTATGTTAACAGGGTATTCCTGATGAATGGAGAAGTCATGAGTGGGATTAACTGCAAAGAATCCATGGTTTATGGAACACAGATTTTTGCAGAACCTGAAGCAAAATACTGATCCCCATTGGGTTCAATCCCATAGGGTGGTGGAGGGGCAATATCTCAACTTCATATCCCTAAGTACCCAGTCCAATGCTCACAGAGAGTGAGAATGGTCATGATGACTGTTTATTGAGTAATCACTACATGACAGACACTCAGCAAAGACTTCCACCCGCTCTCTGCCACAGAATGTACCCAGGGTCCATTCGAGGTAGGCTGAGCAAAGTAGACAGTCAACAAATGACATTGACCATTGTATGAAAATACTAAATTACATTTGGCATGCATGAGAACATATTGTTTTGTTGTTATTGTTGTTGTTTTCAGTACTGGGGATTGAAATCAAGGCCTTGTACCTGCTAGGCAAATGCTCTATCACCCAGCTATGTCCCCAGCATTCCCCACCCCCTTTTTAAAAAAAAAAAAAATTGTCACAGGATCTTGTTAAGTTGCCCAGGCTGGTCTCACTGTATAGCCGAGGCAGGCCTCAAACTTGGGATCTTCCTACCCCAGCCTCCTGAGTAGCTAAGATTACAGACTTGCACCACCACACCTGGCTGAGAACATATTCTTTAATAGTTCCAAAATTATAAAATTAAAAGGATGTCAATAAATATAACGGTAAAATATAATCTAATTAACATTTATTGAGTTCTCGCAGGAGGATTTCACATGAAACAAGGAAGCTTAAAGCTATAGTTCCTTCTCTCCCACAGGCCCTTTCTGGGTTGAATGAGTTTAAGATTAGTCACTTTACAGGAAAATGTAAAATGCCATAAAACCTTACAGCTTATAAGTGAAGGAAACTTGAGAGGTTTTCCAAAACTTGACAACAGTCCTAAAAATGTACATGGCATTAGCAATAAGCAGTTATGAAGCTTAAGATTTTTTTCTAAACTATAGATAGTAAAAAATAAATCCCAACCAACCATGCCAAAGCAATGAACAAATTATCTTGCTGTTCTCTCTAGAGAAAATGGCATTCCAAAATCGTTGTCATTTGAAGAAATGATCAAAGAATACATAGCCCAAAAAAGCAAGGGAAAAAAACTGCAGACACACATCAAACAGATTAGTAGTGGCAATGTGTTATTTTTCTGGATTTTGTGATGTTTAGTTTGTCAGTTTCTCAAACATACACTTTTTATGTTTTCCTCTATCAGTTGAAATATATGTTCAAGCTTATACTTGTTTTTGTTTTGTTTTTGGTTGGGGGAACGGTGCTGGGGATTGAAAGACAATTTGTGTGTCTGTGTTGCTGGGTGTGTGGTGCAGGGGATCAAACCTAGGGCCCTGCACATGCTAGGCAAGCATTCTACCACTGACCTTACACTTGGTTGTTATATTTGTAGTTTTCTACTCTACTTAAAGAGGGAATCCACCAACTGAATAGACTTCGGGCCATGGAAAGCCTGCACCCACCTGTGTGTGCCTGCTGGGTGCTGGGCTCTTAGCTTTCCTGGGGACAACTCTACCTTGAAGTTAGGGAGTTTACAGGTGAGGGGCCTGGGCCTCAGGTGACCTAGAGCTGAGGCTCAACCCAGCCCTAAACTTCCAAGGGTTCCTAGCCAAGATGAGATCCTGTCATACAAGTTCTGCTTATTGTCCAGCCCACCCCTAAGGCAAGAATAGACAGGACCACCCTGCTCTGATCTAGGGGTGCCTTCCTGATAATACTTGGGCTTGGAGTAAGCAGGAATCTCAAACCCCCAAATCTGCCACAGAGTCACAATCTCAGTTCACTGCTAAACCAGAGGTTGGCACCATTGGGCAGAACTCAACAGTGGATCACTTTTCAGCCATAACCTATGGGTGGGTCGTAGACTGTCTCTTCTTATGTTTTTATAGTCCAGGACATGCTAATTAAGCCTTAGCAAGAGCCAAAAGGGTATGGTGGCCATGGTGGGTGCACAAGTAGGCCACAGTGAAGGCTGGACGCTGACCTCTCTAGGAGGAAGACAGGGAGGGAGAACAAGGAGCATTCCATAAGCAGAAAGGAAAGCTGAAGTTCAGAGGCCTCAGTTCAAGTCTCAGGCCTCTCTTTCTCCCCAGCCCTGTCCCTCCCGCAAGGTTTTACCTCAGCCCCTAGGCCGACTCTCCAAGGAAGACTCCATACTCTCCCTCGGCCCCTTCCATTCAGAAGAACAACAAAACTTTGGATAGAAGAACTAACTCCTCCTGACTCAACTGACCAGAACACAGCCCTTCTAAGGCCCACCTCCTCAGCTACCTGCCCCTGTAAGGTCTATGCTCCCTACAGAGCACTGGCCCTTCCGCACTTTTCTACCACTCATTTTAGGCTTAAAATGATGAAATCAGAAGGCGATTTGTCATTTACCTTCTTGGGGCCATGGTTAGCTGAGCCCAGAGAAGTGCAGGGAACCAGGACCAGTAGAGCTCACATCACTGATAATTACAGATGCTCCAAGTCACACTAGGGCTCCACCCAGACACCCCACCTGCTTGGAAAGGGTTATCCTAGTGCAGGGTGAGACCAGCAGGTACTGGATGAGGTATAGATAGGCAAAGTTCCCCAGGTGGGTCACATTAACATCTCTAAGGAAATAAAGGGTTCTCTTGAAAGGAAAGTGGGCAGGGGGTCTGATTGGGGCCTTCCTATGGATTCCATAGAGATGAGAGCAATTCCAAGGCCCACCCAATACAATAGAAGCATTAATCCTGGCCTCCGAGGTTGGGGTCTCCGGGCGAAGGTATCTAGTGATGGTGTGGGGGTTGGGGGGAGGAGTGAGCTGAGGCCAGTTGACTTTTGCACTGGTTCTCAATACTAGGATTAACTCACCTTTCTTCCTGATTCCCACACTCACCCAGCCATTTTCAGGCAGTTTTCTTAGGATTTACAATTTTTATTATAACTTAATACATGGGCTTTTTAATTTGTTACACCTGTCCCTGGGCTTAGTCAACACATGCACCTTTGAGAAACAGGTCTGCATCCTGGGCTGAAGTTGGTGCATGAAGACCAGTGCCACCTGGGGAGGTCTCCTTCCCTGTACCTATGGCTGCATGGGAGGGAGTGGAGGGGACGTAATGACCACTGGAAAGCACTTCTATCTTCTGAGCAAGCTGAACAGGCGTTAAGCATTAGACACCTTTGCCGAGTGCAAGACTGAATGACGGGTTGGTCGGTCTGTCTACATCTGGGCTACACCCCCAGTCCTTATTTTTTGAGTCAGGCCTTGAAGTTGGCAAACCTCCTGCCTCAGGCTCCAGAGTGCTGGGATTACGGCTGTGTGCCATCATGCCCAGTCACTCCTACTTTTGACAGCCACTGTAAGAGGTGCTTAAAGTGCTTTTGCTGAAAAGCACTGACTCCTTCTTGGGCCCACAAATTAACTAATAGCAGGAGAACAGCACAGCATCTGTCTGTCATCCAGTTTTGTATCTGTCCTTGCTCTAAGCCATCTATATTCGGTCACTTTGCAAAGAGAATGGATCACTTGGATTCCAGAAAGGACATAACTGATAACATCTTTATAACAAGGGACTGAAATTTCCTGTAAGGAACAGTGGAGCCTTGTAGGACAGGCCATCCCTCCAAATGAGGACAGTTACCTATGATGATGAGGCTGCTCTCTGAGCAGGAGCAATCATCTCCTAAGAACCAGATTACTCCCCTTAAGAGAGGACAGCGATCTCCGGAACTTTCCGAAGCCTCGGACAGGGATAATGGTCAACTAGAACACACCTCGACTGGGACTATTTAACTATGCATACCTTTTGTCCCCCGCCCCCAGTTCTTTTGTCTACTTAAACCTCTAACTCATGTCTGTACCCTGAAGGTGGCGGAAGATGAGCTGCCTCTTCCAATGGCAGGTCCCACACAGCAAGTCTCCTTGTAAGAGAGGGGCTCAAACTACTTTCACTGAAAAGAACTGACTTCTTATTAGGGCCACAAATTGACTGAAAACAGGAGAAGCTTGGCATTCCTTCCTCCATTTTGTATCTGTCTTTGTTCTAAGCCATTCTCTTTACAGTCACCTTGGATTCCAGAGAGGACAGAGCTGATAACATCTTTATGACAAGGAACCAGAGCCACCTGGAACTGCCACCCTCCCAGTGAGGACAGTTCACATCCTGAGTCAGAGTAACCTCTCAAACAGGAACCAGATTACTCCCTCCAGGTGATAAATTCGCCAAACTGGACCTAACCACCTGCCTGACCAAGATTGCTGGCTCCACCAGTTATGACCAACCAGACCACATCTGTGCCTGGAACCATTTAACTATGAATACATTTTGTCCCCCACCCCCAGTTCTTCTATTTAAACCTATAGCTCATGTCTGTACCTCAAAGATGGCTAAAGATGAGCTGAGTGTTCACTTTGCCTCTTCCCATGGCACGTCCCGAGTCATGTAAAAAACTTCCTTTCTCTGCCTTCATTCACCTTGCCTCTTTATTTTGGTGTTTAGGGACAAATGACCAGACCTGGCATATGGAATCTCAGGAGTTTGGGCCTTAATTTCACCACTATATTTATTTAAAAGACTGGAGGCAGGGCTGGAAAGATGAGTGGCTCTTGCTGGGCTGTCAGGGCCTGGGCAAGTCATCTGATCTTCATTTCTTACTGTCCTTACCTGTAAAATGGGGATATTATCCAATTTACCCAACAGAGTTGCAAGGAGGATTAAAAATGTATTTAAAGAACCTAGACGGATACCATCCACAGGATAAACGCTGCATACATGCTTACTGCTAGTATGTCAAAACGAAAAAGGTTTTTTATTTTGGTTTTGGTTTTTGTGGTATTAGAAATTGAACTTGGGGCCAGGCTGTACCACTTGAGCCGTGTCCCCAATTCTAAAAAGAATTATAATAGAATGTGAGTGGGCTGATAACGCTCTCTCAGTGGTAGAGAGCTTGCCTAGCATGCTTAAGGCCCTGGATTGAATCCCCACCCCAACATGACACCAAAGAAAAGCAAAGGAAAAAACAGTGACAAAGGATTATTTGCTCACTTTTAATGTCTCTAGCTCCTGTCCAAACACATTAACTACCTAAAACCACTTCATCCTTCCCAGAACGTTTAAATGAAGTTCCTTTTCTTTCTTTATAGTTTTAGCTATAAAGAAATCATGAAATTCTTCCCTGGGGTTCATTAGAATGTCCCAATATTTTTAACAACTCCCTAAAGACCACTGAAAAACCATTCTTTTCTTGGCCCCAGTCCCCCAAAAGAAAGACAAACAAGACTCACCTTCGTACCAGTAGAACTGGAACAAACTTGCCTAGCCTTAGAGACAAAAGTCCCAAATTCCAGCCCTGTCGCTCCATGGGAGACTATGCACGCTATCAGGGAGGTCACAGGATCGAGCCTGACACGTGGGCAGCTAGAGCGGCTTGCTCTGCCATCAGATTCCATCAGAAACAAGAGTCCGCCCATCCTAGGACTCTGCATTCCTCAAGTTCCCGATGTTCTCCATCAATGCCACTTGCTGGAGTCCTGCACCCCTCCCACGTTCCCTCTAGCTTTAGACATCTGGTTTTATGGTCACAGGCAGGCCCACCTCTTGGAGTGAGAGCAGAAATTGAAAATGCTGTTTCAAAGCTGGGCTCAGTGGTAAACACTTGTAATCCTAGCACTCAGGAGACTGAGGCAAGAGGATAGAGAGTTTCAGGCCACCCTGGGCTACGTAGTGAGTTCAAGGCCAGCATGAGTTATATAGTGAGACCCTGCCTCAAAAAACCAAGGGCCAGGGATGTAGCTCAGTGGTAGAGAACTTGGCTAGCATTTGCAAGGCCCTGGGTTTGATCCCTAACCACACACACACACACACACACACAGTGATGATGGCCTGGGGTCTGAATCCCACTCTCTGCTAGCTACCTCTTAACCTCTTCAGGTTACCTGAACTTCTGAGCTCAGGTTCCCCACCTGCTGGGTGGGTTGCATCTACTTTGAGTGGTGTCATGAGCTGTAACTGGGAAAATGTCTGCAAATGCTTTTGTACAGTGCCTAGCACCCATATATGGTCCCACTGATGAAGCCACTGTCATTTGTTTACTTGGGGTGCAGTGTGATTTGGCTGAGTTACTCAAAGGAAACCAATGGCAGCTGGGTTACATCTACTGGGTAAGAGGCACTTCCTTAATTTAATTAGCATATACCTAATACAGACGCTCATTTCCCCATTCCAGTATGTCTTGGGATTGCTGGAGACCAGAAAGGCCCAGGGACCAGGGCTTCAGCATGGCAGGCTGGCTGCCATCCCATCTCTGGGGACCTTCCACAGTTGCCCTCAAAAGAGACAACAGCTCGGGTTCTCAGAGCCTTGAGCTGAGTCCCTAGGGACCTCCTGCCACACTCAGAGAAGATTCAGGGGGTCCTCTGACCCTCATTGGATCTAGAACCTGGGTCTCATGATTGCTTTTTTCTCTTCCAGAAAGTCATGGGTTTTGGGTTTTTATATTACAAAAATCATAATGGTCATTGAAGAAAATGTAGAAACTACACAAAAGTAGAAAAGGGGGGAGGAAAAAGGTACGTCCTGTCGCCCAAACTGTATCTCTGCTCACAATTCAAACTTTCCAGGCTTTTCTATGCATATAACAAAATGGGTTCACACAGCAAATGCACTCTGACCCTGCTGTATTGCATTCACATGGTACAAATCCGTTTCCATAACAAAATTGTGAGCCTCAGGTAGGCTGAGACCCTATCAGCCTCGGTAGTCGCTGTATACTTACTGTGGGCCCAGCACATAGTAGGCACTTAGTAACTGTAGAGTGAATTACTGACTGCATAGTGTCATGAGCTTCAGCTAGTTACTTCTGGTTTTTTGCTACTCTGATGCTGTCAGCTGAACGGCCGTATTCCTGCATATCGTATAGACCCTCGTTTTCTTATAACAAATTCCTAAAAGAGAAATTGCTGGTCAAATGGTATTCGTAGTGTAGGGCCTTGGGTACCTGATACCACATTGCTCTCCTGAAAGGTTATCTTATTTATATCCACTACAAATGAGAGGCGTGAGTGAAAAGCCTAGAATTTTCTCTAAAGAGATGAGTATATGAGTCAAAAGAGGAAACTGGAATCTTTCAGTGAGTGTTTTAATGAAGAATTGAGGGCTGGCCAGCTGTGGTCATGCACACCTGTAATTCCAGCTAATAAGGAGGAGGGGATAGCAAGATCATGGTCCCTGGCCAGCCTGGACAGTTACTGACAGACCTATCTGAAAAACAAACTAAAGGAAAAAAAGGACTCAGAGCATGCTTTGAGTTCAATTCCCAGTACTACCATAAACAAAAAAATTAGAGACTGAACTTGAACTTTGCTCCATTATCTAGTAACTCCAGGCAGATTTCATCATTCTAAATTCTTCCCAGCCTCCCTTTGACATCCTCTTTGTTGAAAAATACCGTGTGGCATCTAATATTGTCACAGGAGAATTTCCAGCCCCCCGTCACCCAAATCCATACTGTACTTGCAAATGTACCCCCAAGCCCCAAGAGTCTAGTGCAGCACAGAAAACCCCAATCTTTTCCTACAAACTGCAGCCCACACCAAATCTGTGCCTCTCTGGCACCAAGTCTGTTTTGCTTGACTTATCTATAAATATCTGCAGTTACTGAAAGTCCACAGCGGCTCCTGATACCTTTTTTTCACATACTCACGCTCATTAAAGATATACTATTTACTTCCAAAACCCACTTTTCCTATTTGCTTCTTAGAAAAAAATTTGTCCTTCCTAACATAACCAGCATATCAAATTCCAAATGAATACGTCTATCAGAGTCTTGGAACTGTTCCTCCCTCATAGGTCAAGGTCATTTGTGAGACTCTCCTGATCCGAAGGATGCGGGGTCTACACCCTCTACACGGCCAGTGCCCACTCGGGGCTAGCAGAAGCGACATTCACATGCAGTCTCTCCCCCTATACCCCACCACGCTGTACCCCAAGACACACGATATGATGTAATGAGGTTGATTTGCCTCCTCCCGCTCCCTCCAGATCTCCCTCCTTTCCTCCTACAAGGCTGAGAGTTGACCCAGGGAGATCATTGGCTTCTCTCCAAGGCCTTATCAGCGCAAAAGATTGAAAAACTATTTATATTCTCTACATAAGAAACCTTGGATTCAAATCCTACCTCTGCCTCCAAATTATTTTGTCAAGGTTACCTTCTGTGTCTTCATTTCTCAATCTTCTATATCTCTCTCATGTGTCTCACAAGAAATGTGCAACAGCATAAAAACCTTTCGTGTGTTTCTTTTTGTTTTCATTCTCTTTTTTTTTTTTTTTGCCAGTACTGGATTTGAACTCAGGGCCTCATACTTGCTAGGCAGGTGCTCTTCCACTTAAGCCACTCTGCCAGCCCTGAAACCTTTCATGTGTTTTGAGAAGCAATGAACCTCTCCAAATTCAATGGATGCCTCTATTTGGCCACCCGCTTCCCTGCCTTACAGAGCAGACACAGCTCTCTGATCCAAATCATCTCCTACCTTAGTTTCTATCAGCAATGCTATTAGAACAGGTCCTCATCTTCTGAACCATCTATGATTTTCTAAAAATAATTATGGCACTTCAAAATCAACATGAGTAACTCTTCACCTGAGATCCTTCTGTCCTTCTAGCTTACAGACACACTCACACAATAGGACAGTCCAAAGTCTTTTCTTTGACTCAAAACAAGCACCAAGTCTCCAATGCTCAACAGACAAAAATCTCAAAACCCATGTTCACATTTATTTATGAAAGAATTTAATAGTTCAGTATGTCACCAGCAAGTCAATCAGAGGATTGAGAAATAAAAACACAGAAGTTCTCAGATCCATGTTGTGAGTTTTCTTGTGAGGTGACAGAATTTATTTGAGAAGAAAATGCCAAGGTGACATTTGGAATTACCACATTTGTGGGGGCAGGAGGCCAACTGAGAGGACATTTTGCCTTCTCCTTGGGAGTGCTGGCTGGGTGGGTTGCCAGATCCACAACGCACATGCATCCAATTCAGCCAACTCACCACGGGGGCCTGTAAGCCTTGCCCAGGGACTTCTGCCTTCCTCAGCAACTAACGGGGAGTTTTCTATCAGAAGCCTCTTGGGGAGAGGAGCTCATGGGGACAGCCAGAAGGCCGGCCTTCTGAAGACACCCAGGTGGCCAAAAGGTCAGATTGGTTGAGCTAAGAGGGACACTATAGAACACTAAGGTGAGAGTATGTAGTCCAGCAGGAAGACATAGCAGAGAACCACACAAAGCATCCTTGTCACTCAAGCCCCACAGGCCACACCCCTTGCTCCTAAGCCATTTACAGTGCTCCCTTTATAGCAGTGTGCACTAAATGCATGGGAGCAGGGTCAATGGTCCCTGCCACTCCCTTTGTCACCATATGGGGACAATCATGCCAGACCCACCCAGGATGAGCAGTGGAGTCATCTGGCCTACTCTTGCATTTCTAAGTTAGGGGACTGGCAGTAAAGTGACCACTAGGCCAAGACGGGTGCCTACCTCTGCTCCCACCTGCAAGAGTTCCCAGACGGACTCCGTTCCAGCCCCTGGAAGTTTGCCTTAGGGCTCTGTGCCCTTGGATGAACCCTGGAGCCACTCTGTACTGCAGTGTCTTCATTCGTCAAGACGGGAAAGACAAAGATCCTTCCAGTTTTGAAAATAATACTCTGTAATTATCTTCTTAAAACTTTGCTCCCTGTGCCTTGGACAGAAATAGCTTTCAAGACTTGCTTGTTAAACTCAGCTGAAACATAGATTCTGCCAAGGAAGTCCTCCGGGGCTGGCCTTTGCATCCAGGTATCCACGAGACATCGCAGAGCCTGGAAGCAACACTGTCCCACCACTGTTTAAAGAATGACAGCCTCAGTTACTCATCTGCTGTCAGTAAGACAGCCTGGATGAATCTTCAGGTCTCCTTCAGAGTGAAGAGTACAGGATTCTGTGAGTAGAAATCTTACACTAACCAGCAAGGGCCAGAAGAGGAAGAAAGAAATGCAGTGTTGCTTAAATAATCCAAGTCAGACACATACTCATCTAAAACCCAGGATATTACATTCACACTAACATGACTGATGCCGGGCTCACTCCCTAACTGCCTCTCATTTTGCTACTAATGCCGGGTGTGGATGACGCCCATAGAAGTAAGGAGCAAGGCAGCCCTGGTTGCCATCAGGTAAGGCAAAGGTGGTCTGGTAACATGATGCTCCAAATATCCTGTCTCATCAGGAAACGCAAATTCCTCAAACCAGGACCTTGGGCCTAAATACAACCACTGGCTACTGGCCCAAGGTGGGTCAAATTTGCCCCCAGTCAAAATCCTGGAAGTGAGCTTGCGAACCATGTTTGGCTGAGCTGGGCTCTCCCTGGGCTGGCCTTGGATTGATGTGTTTTCAATCCTTCATGTTACTTGTCACTAACTTGTTACCTTGCAGATGTCAGCATGAGAACTGGTCAGGATGAATGGGACGCTGCCAGGACCCAGTGTCCATTCTGCAGAATTACCGTAGCTTGAGGGTGACAATCCCACAAGTTAAATCTCCATCATCCTGGCCAGTCTGCCTGTCTCAACACTTCAGATTCACTCTTTAATCTTCCACTGTGTCCACTCACTAGTGCTTTGAAAAAGCTTCTGTGTGTATATTATGTGGTGTAAATGAAAAGAGCTTTTAAAAGATACAAAGTATATTTTGAAAGTCATCATCTGAACACTGGGGACTGGGGAGTTTCCAGAATCACTCAGAGTCCAAAGGCATGCATTATTGTCCCATCCCATCTAAATATTTCAGCTAAGATAGGAAGGATTGTGGTTCAAAGACAGCCTGGGCAAAAAGTTAGCAACAAGCTGAGCATGGTGGTATACATCTGTAATCCCAGCTATGAGAGGGGCAAGGGTAAAAGTATCACAGTCCCAGCCTGCTGCCCAGGCAAAAAGTGCAAAACCTTATCTGAAAAATAACTAAAGCAAAAAAGGCCTGGGGCGGGGGGGTGGGGGAGAGGGTATGGCTCAAGTGGTAGTGTGCCTGCCTAGCAAGCAAGAGGCTCTGAACTGCCAAAAATAATAAAAAATGGGTTCCCAAAGCCACTGCACCCTCTGGAAAGGGTCACACCCATGGGGACATTTCACAGAGTGAGAGAAGGAGGCACAGTTTAAAAGCCCCTACCTGGGCCTGGGGATATAGCTCAATGATAAAGCACTTGCCTAGCATAAGTGTAGCCCTGGGTTCCATAAGCAGCACCACACACACCATGCACACCATGATAGCCCCCTTCTGAAGCTCAATTCTCGCTCTCTATTTCCTAGGGTCAAAAACCAGTATTCTACATTCGTACTACTGTGTGTATGACTGATACTGGAGTTAATCCCTAGACCAGGTAAAGCTATGCCATAAGACGTGTCCTAGGGGTAGGGAGGCAGAAAGGTAGAGAGGCCAGGCCAAGGGCCCTGAGAACAAGGAGGCCACTGTGCCATCTTCCCTAGAGCCAGTCTTACTTCTCCCTAACTTAGTTTTGCGACAAGCTGCATCTCCTAACAGTGAACATCCAAGAAAAGGCAATTTATCCACCTTGGCCTGACTGGTACCTGAGTGGTGCCACAGTACAAAGGCTTCCGTGTCAAGGCCACCTCCCCATCCCCTGCATTCCAGGGGGAGGCCGGAACAAGCACAGGTAGGTCATCAGCAGCCATCACAGAAGCAGCACTAATGTGGACACAGGAGGGACGGACGCATGCTCCTGACCAGGTGTCCAAGCCAGTGAGGCCATCTGGGGCAGGAACCGTGTGTTCTACGGCCTGCTGGGGAAGCAGGTTGTGATGGAAGATGAGCTCAACACCAGCCTGCTTCAAGAAATTTCCTTAACCTGGGCCCCCACCAAACTAGGGGGACTTAGAAAACAGAAAACAAATCAGCTCCAACAGGAAAACACTAGAAAAAACATTGAGACGAAATCAAGTTCTCCCAAATCCAGAAAGAAAAACCTTGTGAGAAACGCCGATCTAAAACACAACCAACCATATCTTTAAACTCTAACAAACATACACAAACTTAAGTTGTACCAAATGATAATGCTGTCTCTAAAAACAGCTGACTGCAAAATTGAAAGGATGAGTAAAACCAGGAGTGGGTGAAGATGAAAAGAAAGAGGCACTCTCGCACAGTCTTGACGGGAGTGCTTAGTGGCCCCCGCATTTTTGGAGAACTATTTGGCAATTTCTAGTAAAATGCAAAATGCCAGTTGGCTTTGACCTAATAATTCCCCTTACAGGCATTCATCGTACAGAAATATACTGTTATGACTGAATGTTTGGGTTTCCCCAAAATTCCTATGTTGAAACCCTATTCCCCAATGGCAAGGTATTTAGAAGTAGAGCCTTTTTAGGAGATAATTGTACTTAGATGAGGTCACGGGGGTGGGGATCCCATGATGACATTCATATCCTCCTAAGATAAAGAGAGAGAACAGAGCTCCTTCTCTTTTCACCTCATGAGGACACATCAATAAGGTGGCTGTGGCCATCTGCAAACCAGAAACAGAATCCTCATCAAAAAGTGAATCTTAGCCAGGCGCCAGTGTCTCACCTCTGTAATCCTAGCTCTCATCTCAGGAGGCAGAGATCAGAGAGGATCATGGTTTGAAGCCAGCCCAGGCAAACAGTTCCTATTTTGAAAAAACTTTCACAAAAATAGGGCTGGCGGAGTGGCTCAAGGTGAAGGCCCTGAGTTCAAGCCCCAATACTGCCAAAAAAAAAAAAAGTGAATCTTGTCAGGCACCGGTGGCTTACACCTATAATCCTAGCTACTTGGGAGGCTGAGATTGAGTTCAAGGCCATCCAGGGAAAATAGTTCACAAGACTTCATGTCCAAAATAACCAGAGCAAAACGGACTGGAAGTGTGGCTCAAGTGGTAGGGCACCTGCTTTGCAAGTGCGAAGCCCTGAGTTCAAACCCCAGGCCCACCAAAAAAAAAAAGTAAATTTGCCAGGGAATGCCCAGCTTCTAAAATTGTAAGAAATAAGTATTTGTTGTCTACTCCACGCAGCCTATGGTGTTTGGATATTATGTACTGTTTTCTATTATGTATGTACTTTGTTATCATGCCTGATATCACATATGTCTTAAGACATATATAACTGGGCAAAAGTATGCATGTGCAAGGACTACCTCAGTACCATTTGTAATTGCGGAAAACTGGAAGGAGCCCTGTATGTCCCTCAAAAAGGGCTCAGTTAGCGAAATCCTCACTCATTCCCATGATGGAAACTCAGCTTTCAAAAAAGCAAGTTAGTTTGAGGTGCAATGGCCAAAGACACTCAGAGAAAAGCACATCACAAACTACATGCTAAATCTATTTTTTTGCAAAACTGCATTAGATATGCTAGCGCTATCACACACAAATTGCTGGGTGCACCATCAGGGACTTTAAACTTTCCGTTGTAAACTCATAAATATCGGCTGGGATTTTAATGTTTTTATTTTTTTACACTAAACAATATCTTGTAATCAGATGGGGGAAAGAAGTCTTCACTTTGTTTAGTTATCTATAAACCCCATCCCTGGCCAAGGTAATTCTCTGCCCTTATCTTATCCTGAAGAAGAAGTGGGAATGTGGTTCTTGAGTATTCTAGGGAACAGTGGTGGTGGGCTGTGGACTTCATTCCTGGGATTGCATTTGATAAAGGACTTAAAATCCCAAATCTTCAAATATGTCCATGCAAAGGAGAAAGGGCTGGTGTAGGGGACAGAATGCAGGATGGTGACTCTGTGGTGCCAGCCCTGGCAAGTTTTCCTCCTGTGTAACTTGCCAGTAAGATCTCCTCAGTAAGATCTTACACAGAGTCCCCTGGCCCCTCCCTGACCATCCCCTCCATGGCAGAGTGACTCAATGGGCAGCTGTTGAAATACTGGATGACAGAGACAAGGTCTGGGGTCAGGAAACCACTGGAAAAAGAAAAGCTGAGAAACACCCCCCTAGCATCATCCAGAGTTGAGTCAGCCCAGGGGAAAGGGTTTTACCCAGTGGGAGGCCCCAGGTCATGTCAGAGGCTGTCAACTAGAGAGCTGTAAGTTTGTCACTCAGGGATGGTTTGGGGTGTGACAATAATGATAGTTTGATGCTGTCACCATCTGAATGAGGTCAGTTCCCCTCACGTTCCACCCACACTGTGATGCTGAGAGGGCCCCACCCCACTTGATGAGCTGGGCTATCTCTCTGCTGCATCCACTTCCTGGGGTTGAGGGCTGTGCAGTGGGTAGGGAAGGAAAACAAGGGAGCCAGACCACCAGACAAAGGTCTCAGCAATATTTTTTTGGTTTTTGGCAGTACTGGAATTTGAACTCAGGGTCTTACACTTCCTAGGCAGGTGCTCTACCACTTGAGCTACTCCACCAGTCCTTTTTTATGTTGGGTATTTTTGAAATAGGGTCTCTCAAGCCATTTGCCTGGGCTGGCCTCCAACAGTGATCCTCCTGAATTCTGCCTCTGGAGAAGCTAGGATTACAGGCATGAGCCACTGGTGCCCAGCCATAATTTCCCTTTAACAAACTCCAATAAATAATTAAAGCACCTTAAAGGATGCAAATCTCTAGGGTGACATGCCTGATTAAATCCTAACCACAAGAAGCTCTGAGCCCCACAGGTTCAAGGCTTTCATATGATGTCATCGGTCTTTGTGTGCCCAATTCTCCTAATTTAAGAGGGCAGCCCAGGCTCTCGTGGACTGTAGTCCGGAAAACACAGACCTTATCAACTTTATTCCCTGTGGGTCCTCAGCAATGACAACAGTGCATGACATATCACAAGTGCTCAGTAAGTGTTTTGGGGATAAAGGAATGAATGAAAGATGTAGTGGAAAGGACAAGGAAGAGACAGTCACAGCTAGGTTTCTGTAAATTGTATGGTCCTGGCAAAGTCACTTAACCCTTTGAGCCTTGGTTCTTCAGCTTTGGGGAATGTTGGAATAATATTTGGGAAACATCCAGTAATGTTGGTTCTTGGAAAATAGAAACTAAACGTGTCTCACCATTATTAATAATGCAAAAGCATCCTGAGGCCCCCACACATCCTACAATCCTACAATCACAATGTCCCCAAAAGGTCGACAGTGAGGTCCATAGCTGTTCTTTAGGAACCACTAGTTAAAAGCCATCATCCTGGTAGCCTCTTTCATCTTTGTTAAACATGAATGTTCTCCTTTCTCTCCTTCTAAGCAGCTTTGCTCAGCCCTGTTTCCAGAGACCCTCACATAGGGCCTGTAAAGGTCTGTGTGTGGCAGAGGGCAGGAAGACCAGCTAAAGTGAACCAGCCAGTGTGGGAGCAGTTCTGGTTCATCCTTGACCCAAACTGTGGTGTTGTGGTACAGTCTCGGCTGCCTGACACCTACCTGGGTTGTTTACTTAGGAAACTCCAACATGGCACCGTGGCTGTAAACATGGAATCTGGAGCCAAACGCTTAGCTTCAAATCCTGACTCCCTCCCTCTCTTCCTCTATAACCTTGGGCAAGTTAGTTAGCCACATCGAATCTCAGTGTTCTCATCTGAAAAATGGGGATTAATAGTACCTACCTGGGGAGAGGAGAGAAGAAGCAGGTGATTGTATTTCTCTTACTTTGTGGGCAATTATGGAAAGAAATTGGCCTGCTGGCAGACACCCTGTCAGGAAGAATCCTTTCTATGGAGATTTCGCCTGCGTTTTTCCATTTTTATGAACCATACAGCCATTTGGGAAATGTGAGAGAAAGAATAAATGGACATGGGTGAGTTGGTGGAGGGCCATGGAGCTAAATCAGAGCATCTATCTTTTCTGAACACTACTCTGGATGTCAGAGTGCTGAGCAGGCTTGGAGGAAGGGAGGTGGCATGGTCAGATGTGACTTGGGAGGGAAGCATATGGCTCCTATCTCTTCCACAGTCTGGGCCCTCAGGGCTTTTTCCCTTTAAGAAAGATCCATCATTTTCCATTCGTGTGTCATCAGAATCATTTCTTTTTGCCATGACTGGTGCTTTCTAGGCATCGTGGGCTCAGCTCCATTTGCCTCATCTCTGTGGCTGGTGGAGAGTGCCTCAAATGGTACAGCACCTGCCTACCAAGTGTGAGGCCCTGAGTTCAAACCTCAGTACTGCCAAAAAAAGAAAAAGAAAGAAATGAAACCCACTGTGTATACTTCTGGAGAGGGCCACTTGAGTAGCTCCTGATTGTGTGTCTTGGGCTGTCCATTAAAGAACAGTTAAAAGACAACTCTTCCTGGGACTCACACATTGTTCTAGCCAAAAACTCAGCATGTGGGTAAACTGGGTGGTGCCAACCTCCATAAGGCCTTTTTTATCAAGTCTCTTACAATTCAGTTCTTAGGGAAATGACCCCATCCCCTTGACTCAGCAGGGAGAGGCAACCTTAACTTGGCTATTCAGCTGATGAATAGTTCGGGTTTCAAGTGCAGCCTTGGATTGCCTGCAAATGAGTAATGACCACAAAGTTATCCAGTGGCCCTCCCGACTGCCGGCTACTTCGTCCTGGGTGTGGAGCTCTCTCTGCTGGTTCCATGGGAGCCTCAGAACAATCAAGACCCCCTGTGGGTCCCTGCAAGCAACAAGTTTTGGCTGATCCTTCCTTGGAGAAGACAAAGCCTTTAAATAAAGATTAGCCACTCTTGGTCCAGCTCCACTCACAGCCAAGAGTCAAAGTCGATATTTGCTGAGTAGAAAAGGACAAAAGGAAACAAAGACATTTGCAAGCTCTCCAAACAGCCTAGGCAAAGGAGCTGTCTGCCCCTTCTGCCCCCTGCCCGCTCTGAAGAAGGCTAAGCTAATACACCCCCACTTGGAGAGAAACTCAGCACTGTGGCCTCTGACAGGGTGTTCAACAGAACTGTGCAAAAGGCGTCCTTTAAAAGACAAGCAGGGTCACGTTGTTGACCTTATTAATGATTTCAGATAACAATATGATGACACCATTGCTATTTCAGAGCAGAAAAGGTTTAGGAAAGCTTAGAAAGAGAAATCCCAAAAGTCACACTATGTCTCTCCCATTTATTATTTCTTTACTTACTTATTTTTGTGGTACTAGAATTTGAACTCAGGCCTACACCTTGAGCTACTCCACCAGCCCTCTTTTGTTATTGCTATTGTTTTCTGCTGGGACTGGGGTTTGAACTCAGGGCTTCATGCTTACAAAGCAGACACTCTATCACTTGAGCCACACCTCTAGTCCCTACTTATTTATTTTTGACTTTGTAAGGTCTTGCTGTGTAGCCTAGGCTGGCCTGGAACTTGCTATGTATCCCAGGCTGGCCTCAAACTCAAGATCCTCCTGCCTCAGTCTCCTGAGAACTGGGATTACAGTTGTGCCATCATGCCCAGCTCACACCACCCTTTGGCAGGCTGTTGGGGAGCTAGGTTATAATCAGAGCCCTTTGAGTGAATATGAATTCAGATCTGCAACCTAACCCTTAGCCTGTCAGATACCATGACAGCACATCGGTGTCAGAAGGAATCTTAGGATCGCCTAGCCCATGGTGCTACTTTACAGATGCAGAAAATGAGGCTCAATGAGATTAAAAGACTTGGTCTAGAATGTGCAGTGGGCTGTGGGCAGAGCCAAGATTGGACCGTGCCACAGGGCCCTGTCTAGGCAGCAATGGAGAGTGGGAGTCACTCCTCAGTCATGCAGCAGGGCGGGGAGGATGTCACCATGGAAGAGACTTTGGGGCAGCCAGAAGCACACCTGTCTCACCGCCATCAGCCACAACCTTCACTGCCTTTTCCGTACTGCAAGTGCCAACTGGATTCGGAAGGAGATCTGTCACATGCACCAGGAAACCCAGACCCCTTTGCTAAGAAGATTAACTGACTGATATAGTACAGAGTCATACAGAGGTGGGGAAAGCAGGTCTACCTAGGACTGGGCACCTCATACAGATGTGCAAAGTGCACACCTGCAGTGATGGCAACAACTCAGACTGTCATTCCTATGGCAGGAGGGGAAGACAATGTACTCCTTTCTGACAGCTGCTAAACAACACCTGGGTGTGCCCCTGGCAGCCCAGGGTCCTCTGGACTTCTGGGACCCTGCACCACATTGACCTAGACTCCACTCTTCACTTTCCCTTCTTTAATAAGCCGGGCTGCTTCTCCAGAGGAGGAAAGGAAGGAGAGCTGCTTTTTCTTCACAGTGTTCTAAAAGACAGGGACATCCTAGTTACACCTTTTTCCCTGAGCGTCAGTGAAGCCTTGCAGGTGTGTCTAACAGGCTGCTACCCCAAAACGACATTCTCCAAAGGTCACAGCTGAATACTAAGGGCTTCAAAGAAAAGCGAACATTCCTCTTCTAGTGGCAAGTGCTGTTGAATCTCTGAATCTAGTCACCGACAGGAATCCCACTTCCTCTTCAGAAAACATCTAAATAGCATCCCACACCTAGTGTTTTCATGTCTAACAACTGCCAATGATATGCAAACACAGACACTTTGCCGAGAAACAAGGCATGAGTGCATGGAGAATGGGCCTCGTTGTTCTTGCCTCTTGTCATTCTCTCTGTCTAGGAGAAGGGACATATTAGGTGCACCCCTGAGCCACTTCCAGGGCAGATCTGCACATAGTAGGCATTGCCTTACTGCTCAAAAAGATGGTACATGGAGAAAATGAATTAAGTATGTAAGTGATCAATTATTCTACAAGTTCTGACCATGGCTGAGCGCTGAGGGATCCACAAAGAGGCATCAAGCCCCAGCCCCCCAGCTGGCACCGAGGGCCCTTGTAGACCAGCTCCCCCACCCTGGCCAACTGCATTCTTTTCTGGCCTTTGGCATTTCCAGAATGGGCTCTTCTAGACCTCACTGGTCTCACTCTGACACACCCTTTTCTGGGTGGTTTTCTACCACTCAACATTTCCTCAACACTCTCTGCCTGCATCATTGTCTTGTACTCCAGCACGCAACACAGAATTGCAAAGTAGGAGGTGTTTGATTAATATTGTTGAATAAATAGATCAGACATTCCTGGAACAATGAGCAAGCTAGTTTAAAAGTGATGAAGAAATGTCCACATAAACAATGTACCAGCTAAACCCACACATGTGTGACAGGTGCACACAAACACTGGTGAATCCACAAAGGCCCGTGGTCTAGTTAGTTAATGGCAGTGTACCAAGGTCAAGCTCCTCGTTTCGATAATGGACTATAGTTATGTAAGATGCTATGGGAGGTGAGGGAGCTGGAGGAAGGGTACCTGGGTCCTCTCTGTACTATTTTTGCCATTTCTGGATCAAAATTAAATTTCAAGCCAGTTGCCAGTAGCTCATACCTGTAATCCTAGCTACTTGAGAGGCTGAGATCAGGAGGCTCAAGGTTGGAGGCCAGCCTGGGCAAATACTTCCAGAAACCCCCATCTCCAAAATAACCAGAGAAAAAATAGACTGAAGTGTGGTTCAAATGGTACAGCACCTGCTTTGTAAGTATGAAGTTCAACTCTGAGTTCAAACCCCAGTCCTGCCAAAAAAAAAAAAAACTATGTGAAACAAAGAGACAGATGTTCCAGTGCCAAACAGTCAAGGTGAAGGTTTTCAGAAAAATGGGTGTGTCAGAACTTGAGGACCAGCAATGAAGAAAACCTTAATGGCACCAGGAACCTACATTCTTAGAAAGCTGGTGACATCAGGAGCGATGCAGGGCACCAGATTCACTGGATAAAATGAGACAGCTGGTTCTGACACATATGAACCTCTAATCAGATAACTAGCGTTCTGGTTAGTAAAATAAGATTTATAAATGTTGACTTTGCATTCATAAACATTTCCTCACTACACAGTAGGAAGCCCCACATTTTTGTGGTTGGAAAAGTCTAGAAGGCTATTTAAAATTGATCAAAAAGTTGGCTTTAGGAGGATTCTGTCTTGGGAGAAATACCCTTCATTGTGGGAAGGGCCACTTTGGTGAGTTCTTTGATCAAGCAGATGGAGGTCAAGTTTCTCCTCCTCTTCCTTAGGGGAATCTGCTACTGCTAAAGTCATCCAAGGTCAAATGCATCAGGCTGAGAAGTCAAGAAATCTGGTTAATGCTGTCAAAAGCCATCTCAGAGGGGCACATTCCTTCCTAATTTCCTTTTCTATCTTGCCCCCACCACCTGAGAGAGCTAGTATATTGGAGAAGATATCCGGCATAATACTAGGACATGCTAGAAATATAGGGGGGTTTTTTGGTTTTTTTGTGTGGTACTTGGGTTTGAACTCAGGGCCTCACGATTGGAGGAGCTCTACCACTTGAGCCACTCCACCAGCCCAGAAATATAGGTTTAAAAGGAAAGAGTCACAATCCCCTGCCCATTCTTACCCATAATAGGTCTTTCTAGCCAAACATGCTGGTTCAGGTTATTCCCACAGTCCTTGATTCTTCTACAAAAGAGAGGATATGTCCAAAAGCCATTATCCCAAGAGGCATTTGGCTCCTCTAGAGCCTACAGCCTCTATTGCTCCAGGACCGTAAGACGTTGGTGGCTTGGAATACCACAGCTGCAGCAGTGGTCTCCCTGCCCACTGTCACCATTGAGAGTTGTGCAGTGAGAGCAGACCCCTTTCTTCTGCAGGTTCACCAGTTAAGGGAGATGTGGTCTCAGAGTTATAAGGAGGTGACGTGTATGGCAAGGGCCACAAGACATACCTACCTTCTTACTCTGTCTCAGACCTGCCTTTTGCCTAGACCCTGAGTCCCTAAGCTAGCTGGAGATTTAGAAGTCTCCTCTTCTTGAAGACAGCTGTCCTCAGAATCCTCCTCTACTGCCCTCCAACACACACCATGGTGTCAAGCACACAAGGTCACAGTGTTGAGCTACCTTTCCAACAGCTGCTAGAAATCTTCTGAGTGGCTCCCCCTTCTCATAAAGAAACGTTTGCTGAGAAAGCTTCATTTACTTAGTTTATGAAGTAGGCTCTACCCTCTTGGTTAAATCTGTAGAACTATCTGGCAAGAAGTTTTCAAGACAGCCAAATAAGGTGTGCTTTGTACCACCTACTGATCACATACAAAAGAGGCTCCCTGAAAAGTCACAAGGTTAAGGGTTGCAAAGAATGTAAAGAATGGTCTAACTCCTCTGACCCAAGCTAGTTGTTATTTCAGGTACAAAAATCACATTCTCATCAGTAAATGAAGATTTGTTGCAGCATTGAGGACACTCTTGGAATTTGCCACATGAATCTTAACTTCAGAGCTGCCCAGATGTAGTAAACTCAGGATGACACTCTGGATTGTAAGGTAAAATTAATTTAAATGCTTATTCCTCTTTCAGGTTTAGGTAGGCAGTGTTCTTTTCATGGGCTAATTATTTGGATAGACTATTGGGGTCACCCCCATCTCCATCGCATTCATTTTATTCACTGTTAAATTATGCACGCACACACAGAAGTTTCTACCAGCTGCCCCCCAAATGAGTGACAGTGTAAAAGCACTAAGCTCGTAGGCAGGGGAAGTCACTGACCTAACTCCAGTAGCCCCCTTCACTGCCTCCTGGTGCTCTGGCCTCCAGTGACTTCTGAGTACCTATGGTCCAGTGGTTCCACTTATTTTTCTTCCTTTTCATCTCCTTTCCATTCGTTTCTGGCCCCCTCCCAAATCAAAACTTAATTGACTAAGGCCTACAAGTTAATCCGGTTAATGCAAACTGAGATGTGAGTGACCAAGGCCATACCAGGGTCCTCCATCTTGCTGCTAAATACAACTTTGCTAAACGAAAATGAAGCTCCACTTGATTTTCCTCTTTTCATCTCTCTTCCAGTTGATGGCCAGCACAGGGAATATAATTTTGTGTGTGTGCACATCTGTGTGTGATCCAGTTGCTGGCAGTGCCTCTTGACTGCTCAAACTCCTGTTTTGCCCACAAGCACTAAACTTTTCCACGTTGGAACATTTTTAGAGTCATAATTAAGGGCCAGTTCTAGGACCCTGAATTAGAAAGATGAAGCAAGACCTAACAGCAGGAAACCACAGCCCAGTGAACAATACAACCCATATAGCCCAGTGTGGTAAGTGCTGTAACAGAGGGATAAGCAGGCTGCCATGGCAGATGGCAAGACATTAAAGCAAAACTCCTTAACATGGGATAGAAAGCAATAGGGGGCTTGGGGCAGCTACTAAGGATCTTGACCATTCCTTCTGAGTTTTCCTCTTCCCTCCGGGGTTTTCTCAGTCCAATTAGGTTACAGTCTCCTGGGGCATACAGTGTGGTGGGCACACACTGCTTCATTGCTGAAAAACAAAAACAGAAGAAAGGGGGACCATCTGAATCCTCACCTATTGAATGCGGAGAAAAACAGTTAAGTACAGACTTACATACAGAGATGATCACAGGGTGTTTCAGTCTGCTTCCCATTGCTATAACAAAATGCCTGAGGCTGGACAATTATAAAGCATTATAAAGAAAAATGGCTCTCACCAGCCACTGGTGAAGTGCTGGGGAAGACAGTGAGAGCTGGTCCAGAGAGGCAAGCTGTCCTCCAGAGAAGAGGGTGACACAAGTGCTGCACCATGTCCACCACCACTTGCTCTAATGCTAAATGCCTTGTGGCAAGGAACATGTCATCATTACACGTCAGGTAAGAAATGGAGCAGAAATGTGTTCAGCATATGATCAGGAAATCTCTAATGTGGAAGGGACTCTTTAAGAGAGTTATGTCCAAGTCGGGCACCAGTGGCTCACACCCATTGTCCTAGCTACTTGGGAGGCTGAGATTGGGGGGGGTGGGGGGGAATCACAGTTCGAGATCAGCTCAGGCAAAGAGTCTGCAAGATTCCATCTCCAAAGTAACAGAGCAAAATGAACTGGAGGTGTGGCTCAAACTTTAGAGTACCTGCTTTGCAAGTGTGAAGCCCTGAGTTTCAACCTTTTCACTTAAAAACAAACACAATGGTTTATATTAAATCATAGGTATCATGTATATGTCTATATATTTAAACATACCTATATATCTATAACCATCCATCCATCCATCCAATTTATCTTTCTATCTGTTGATGGCACTGGGGTTTGAGTTCATGCTTGCTAGGCAGGCACTCTACCACTTGAGCCACTCCCCCACCCTTGTTGCTTTAGTTTATTTTTCAGAGAGGCACTCACATTTTTGCACAGGCTGGCCTCAGACTGAGATCCTTCTATCTATGCCTTCTACGTAGCTGAGACCACAGTCATGGACCACCACATCCAGCTTGTTTCTGAAATAGGGTCTCGATAACTTCACCTTGAACTCTGATGCCTTCCTTCTCTGCCTCTAGAATAGAATAGCTGGGATTACAAGCATGTGCCATCACACCCAACCCGATAGTTTTTAAATACAGAAAACATAAAGAACATATTAATGACCTCTAATTTCATCACCTAAGAAGACTAGGCCCATGCAAACATTAAAAAATATTAAAACAAAACTGATAAACATACCCTTTTATAGCAACAGAAAGGCATAAAATAAAGATCAAAGGTTTCCTCCCCTCCCGTCTTGAGCCCCTGGCTGGTCTTTTTTGTGTATCTTGCCAAAAATAATCATTAAAGTATGAGCATAAATAAGCATGCACACACACATGATTTGAATTTTTTATGTGCAAAGGATCCCACTTTTCTGCAGTTTTCTTCCCATTTACTAAGGCAATGAAGGTTCTGAAACCAAAGCACCTATGCTCGCTTTCATTCTCCCAGCCCACACTACTCTCTAACCGTAGTATGGCCTTGAGCAGGTTATATAATTTCCCTGTGCCTCAGCCCTGTCATCTGTAAAACAGATGTAGAAGAGTCAGCACATATGCTGAAGTCTGCATATAAATTGTCCCCCAAAAGCCCATGTGTCAAAAGCTTGGTCCCCAGACCATGGCACTACTGAGGGGTAGAAGAACTTTCAAGAGGTAGGGCTTAGTGGAAAGAAGTTAGGTTGCAGGCGGCATACCTTGAAAGGGATATTGGGACCCTGTCCCTTTCTGTCTCGTCTCTTTCTTTCGCTTTCCTGCCACAAGGCGCAAGGCCTCCTCCATCATGTGCTCCCACTGTGATGTGCTGCTTATCACAGGCCCAAAAGCAATGGGGTCAACAGACAATGGACTGAAAGTAAGCCAGTATAAGCCTTTCCTCTTTCTAAGCTGATTACCTTACGTATTTCTTACAGTAACGAAAAGCCAACTAACACGACATGTAAATTTTTAGAATGTAGCTGGCAGCCAATAAACATGAGTCATTATTTACTGTTCCTATATATTTGTGCCCTTTTCCATATTATCCTGCCCAGTGTGCCACGTTAAATCATTTGTGCATTGAACAGTCCCCTGCTCACGGAGATGAAAGCTGTACCCATTTGCTATCATTATTACAAACAATATTAAGATGGCATTATTTACTGTTTTTACTATTTTGTGAAACAAATCCATAGGAAAGATTTCTAAAGGTGGATCTGCTGGGTTTTGCATCATAAATTTTGGTAGACTTTGTCAAATGCACTCCCAAACACAAATACTGAGTGAGGGTCCCTGTTTCCATGCACCCTCCAAAATTGGATATTCTCAATTTTTTCAAACCAGTCAAATAAGTAAAACACACTATTTGTTGTTTTTATTTGTACCTTTTTACATCATGAATGAGGCTATAAGTGCTTTAAGTTCCAGGTGAGAAATATTGAGACCCAAGGATCCTCTACCTGGCTTCGAGTCTAACTCTGAGCTAGTCAGTAGCACACCCAGGCTGAGGTCAGGTCTCCACCCTAAGATGCACAGACACAAAACCAGAACAGTGTGATGACCCCTGGCCATCCCCGCCATGCCCCCTCTCCATAGCGCATCCCTTCTGGATAGACCATGGGGCTTATTGCTGCCTGGGTTAGGGTGTGTGAAATCCCAAGAACTGAGGAAGTCTCAGTATTATTTACCCTTGGCCCAGGAAGCCAGGCTGTGGGGCATCCTGACTGGAAGGCTGCTGCCTGCAGCTAGCAGGTAAAGGAAACCTTGTCTCCAAGCTGCCTGAGGTTCAAGGGTACTTTCCTCTTGTTCATGCTTACTCCTGTCTCATTCAGTCCCAGAGCCAAGTGACTCACATGGTGACCAGGTCCTTCATTCCTCCTCCACCCTGTCTGGGGACCTGGGCTTTTTTAACTGGGAAAGCAAACTTCTTGGAGCAGAGATAAGATCTCCTTCAATAACCTTCTAGGTGACCCAACACCATCACCAACGCGTGAACAGAGCAGGCGTCCATGGTGCACGTGGGGTTGAAGGTGAAAGGAAGTGCTGTCCACCTGAGGGGCTTGACTTTGGTTCTTTACTCACTGGCACTGTGGCCTCAGGCAGAAATTCCTCCAAGTCCCACCATCTCCACCTAAGAGATGAATATGGCATCTGCGTCCTTCTGTTTTCTGTTTCTATAACAGAGTACTTCAGGCTGAGTACTTTACAAAAAATACAGGCTTATTTTGGCTTATGCTTCTGGAGGCTTGGAAGTCTGAGGACATAGTGGTGGTGCCTGATAATATGGTGGTAGAAGATAAAACATCGTGAGTGTGTGCAAAAGAGGTGACTCACAAGGCAAGAGGCTCTCTTGGTAACTTACCCAGTCCCCTGAGAGTGACAACTCAATTCTTCTCAACAACCTCATCACCTCTTAAAGGCCCCATGTCCTATGTCCCATGTCCCATAATGGCAGTTAAACTGCAACATGAGTTTTGAAGGGGCAAATCATACTCAAATCACCGAAGTGCCCATCCCTGCCTGGCCTAACACACAGGGCCTTTCTGAGCACAAGATGTGGTGCACTTGATGGTGCTTTGTAAACTGTAAAGAGCAACACAACGGGGGGATCCTGGAAAATGACAGTGAGCTGGTCGCCATTGACCTCCATGCAGGAACAGTCCTAGATGAGGCCACGGCCCCAGCTGTACATATGGGATCTGCCCCAGCTTCGAGATAATCCGGGGCCATCTATCTCCAACCCAAGCATTCCAGAACCAAATGGATCATCATGACACAGACTGAGTTGTAGTTTTGTCTGGATTGCGCAAAAAAAAGTATTTCGTAAGTGCCCATTGATGCACTAGCTAAACTAGAGGTTCAGCAACAACTCAATCGTTTGGTGGAATCACAAAGCACAGATCCAGAGTGAGATTCCTCAGTCAGCTGACTCCCACCACATACTAGAATTAAACCCCAAACTGGATATTATAAAAGGAATTGCCCATTGTTTTTATGTATTTCTCTACTGCTTTGTAAAAAGAGTGTTAAATACAGCTCAACCTTTTTCCTTATCTCACCACTACCAGCATGATCCCGCTGGGTGTACAATCATAGAACCTGTTCTACCACTTGTAGCTTTGAGACTTCAGGCAAATTATTTAACCTCTTTGTGCCTCAGTTTTCTCAAGTTTTAAAGAGGATTGCAAGACAGAGTTAATTAGGAGTGTGGCGACGTTAAGAATACAGAATCATACTTAAGCACAACACATGGATTTGGAGATAACGGTGGTGTCCTCTGAGATGTTTTTGTTCCTGCTCAACTCCTGGCTAGATTCCAGATGGCTGAATTTGCTGGCAAAGTGAGGCTCTCTTGTGTGGATAGAAATTCCTTTTCGGGCCATGGAGAATGTAACCAAGGTCCTGACAGGACTCACCATACCAACAACCCAAGCCTAGCTGCAAGTGTTCCCTTCTAATCAGAAAGGGCCTTGGAGCAGCCTGGAGGAGACTAACATGAGTGAATAACCAGAAGTGAGGCAAAGAACAGGGCCGTGGTAAAGTGCTAGGTTTGATCCCCAGCACTACAAACAGACAAAAAAAGCTTCCCTAATCCTCATAAGTGATCAGCTGCAAGCACAGACCAATGCCCAAACCCACCAGGGGTTTACACTATAAAAAGAAACTTGTAGATGCCCACTTTGGAAAATAAAGTGTAAAAGATAAATTAACACACTGAGACAAGTGAGGCATGTTGGCTCATGCCTGTAATCCCAGCTACTTAGGAGGCAGAAACAGGAGGATTCAATTTGAGGCCAGCCTGGGTAAAAGTTAGCAAGACCCTATCTCAAAAACAAGCTGGACATGTTGGTACATTTCTGAAATCCCAGCTAATCAGGAGGTGGAGATAGGAGACTCACAGTTCAAGGGCAGCCCAGGCAAAGTTAGTGCAAGATCCTATCTGAAAAACAAATGGAAAGCAAAATGCCTGTGGGCATCTCTCAAGTGGTAAAGCAAGGCCCTGAGTTCAGTTCCCAGAACTGCAACAGAGCAAAACAAAATAACCACTGGGACAATCCCTAGTGAACATTCAGAAGGAAGAGCCAACTAAGACACAGTGGCCATTCCACCCTTGGTTCAGTGAGAAGGAGATAATGGTGGGAAGAGCCTTGGGCCATCCCTTGTTTCAGTGCCTAGAAGGACAATACCAAGGAGGTGAGGCACCTACTGCAGAAGACTAGTCCATTTTCTTAGGAAGTACATGGGGTCATGTCATCACTTTTACTTGCCTGCTCCAGTACAGCTCTGTATCTAGAGCTCTGTCTATAGCACTGAAGACATATGTTACAGGCAGCACAGGGCCATTAAGAAATAGCTCAACTGTCCTTCAGGTGCCCAGTTATATTATATTCCCTACCTACATGAAGTTAGGTGGGGTCACGTGACTAGCTTTGGTCCATAAAATGTGAGTGAAAGTGATGTGTCACTACTGGACAACTGCACAAACCAGCACTAGCTTCAGCATTTTGGGACTGTTCCACGTGCCTCAATCCAGGGACAAGAACAATCATAACAAGGGACAGAGTCCTCAGGCAATCCTCAACAAATACGTAGAGTGAGCCTGATGTAAACCTTCATTATTTTACGTCACTGAATTTTGGGCCACCAAGAAGTGACCTTCTTATTCTGAGATAGTCACTAATTGTCAAGTGTTCAGTTGTATTAAAATAGATGGTGCAGCCATAGGGTCCACAGTAGTAGGAACTCACTGAGGGTGTGAGTAGGATTTTAATTATGAGCCAAACTCCTTTTGAAAACGTAAATTAGGGAACAGAGCTCTACAACAATCCTCACAATCCCTCAGAGAGGTTAATTTACCCTGGTTCCTTTTTTGATTCCAGCAAACATGAGCCATTAGCACCTGCTCCAAAAGTATTGTTCACCCATGGAGGTGGACAGCCATCACTGTCACAAACTCCAGTTTCTGATGTGGAAGGTTTCATGCATGACACCCTTTATTTGTTCTTTTGAGAGACAGTCTCACTATGCAGCCAGGCTAGCTCGGAACTCACCATCCTCCTGCCACTCCATCCAAAGAGCTGGGATTACAGCTGTGTGTCACCACACTCTGGACATGTTCATCCTCCCAGAAGCCAAATAGGAATGTTCTGTTCGCTTTACTTCCCCTGTTCAACTTTGGAAATACAGTTCTTTGAACATCACGGTGGATTGACACCCACCAGAGTCAGTCTCACTCCCATTAGCTCACGCCCCCAAAGGCGTAATTCAACTCATCATTTTATTTAATATGTAAAACATGAGCTTAGGACAAAACTGCCTCTACTAAAATAATCCACAAACTAAGTCTTTGGCTTAGGATAGCAAGATACATTAAAACATGTACGTCTTACATAGTTGCAATGCAGTCCTAGGAGAATCAACTGCACCATAACTGATAAAATCATCATTTCTACAGAACAGGCCCCATGGACACAGAGGCTGTTTACATGAACTCACTGAGTCAATCATTTTGGGTCAGATTTATTGTTTTAGCCATTATTACTTTTTTAAAAAAAATTTATCATCAGTACCAACCAAGCCATTTTAGTGACCAAAATAACTATACAATGATCTAGCTCCTGAGGTTGTTAAAATGACCTGGTCAGAGTCACCACTGGCAAATCAATACAATGCTCAGAAATAAATATAGGGAGAGGAAGTATAAACAACCAACTCGATGTCAAGGCCAAAGGACCTGTTTACCATCCTATCTTCACCCCAATTCACGCCTATGTTCTGATTTCCCAAGGTGCTCCAGGCCAATCTTTAAGTGCCTTGATGAATGTGAGGCAGAATCAGTTGGATGTAACAGTCAATTAAATTATTAATGAAAGAACTGTACCAATAAAAGCATCGTCCTCTTTCCTGTAGTAATAATTATCACTGTAAGCAATGCAAATTGAATAAGAATCATCAGCGCGGTTCAGAGAAGCTAACAGTTCTCGACAATCACACCAAACATCTCTGCTCAAAGTTGTTTAATAAAAAATAGCAGCCTGTTGACATTTCTGTTTTGTTAAGCACACAGACATCCAGAGACTACATTTCTGTCCCAGGTAGAAAAACTAAAAGACATGGAGGTTGATGACACAAAAGTAGAACCAGTTATAATGCTGGTAATTTAGATAAATCCATATCCCAAGAAATTCTACATCAAATGTCCCAGAATTAAACAATGTAATTTATGCATGCACACGTGTACATATAAGCATGTATATTTCCATATACATTTGCATTACATGAATTTATATATCAATGAATTATTGTAACTAAGAATAGTATTTCAGCTACACTCATATGGGAATAACGTTTATACATTATAACAAGCCATCACTACTTAAAAGCTGTTATTGAGCAACTAGCTATCCACGACACAGCCACACACCACAGCTCTAGACAAGCAGGTAGCAGACCATTTCCTATTTACTGATGGACACTGGAGAATCATACAGTCCTCCAACAGAACTTAGTATATCCCTACCAGTTTACCCAAGACTGATTCAGGAGACTTGTCCATTCACCGGATCAAACTGTCACAGGGAAAATCGATGAAAATCTAATTGGTGAGTAATTCTGACCCTCCGGTGGCTGCCATGAGCAATTTCCTACCTCTTCTTGTTCACCTGGAAAACTATGGCTCACCGTGAGATAATGGTATCTTGTGGTATTTGGAGGGGTGGAGGGAAGAGTCAAATGCAGTTAGGTTTCCTTAGCTTCTAGCAGGAATAAAGCAAAGGCGACAAATAAGTTTCCACTACTTGCTATCAGATGTGTTCCTCTCACAAACAAACACACCTTGTACTAGGGTTTGAGCATTTGTTAAAAGTCCAGTTGTTCAGAGGCCATTTGGCGGGGCTCTGGGGAGATACGCCCTTTCCAGAGGCCTCTCTCCACCCTCATGACATATTTGTTATAGCAAGTACGCCAACTTGAAGGTCACCCTCTTGCAAGAGGTGTCAACTTCAAAACTGCTCTTCCTCTTCAGACTCCCGGGAAGATAGCACTACTCTGACTTCCAGTGGTTTCTCTGAGCCAATTCTGTCCTACTAAACCCAAACGTTCTCACTGATCCTATGCTGATACCACCATTGGTGGAGCTCTGAGCATGGCTCTGAAGCAGGGTCCTAAGGACGCAATCCTGGGTTAATATTCCAATATCCATTTCAGGAGTCCCCATGCAAATTCGTAGTGAGAGTAAAATCAACGTGGCGCAAAAATATGTGCGGTGGAGGGGGACAGGTAACATGCAGGTCTGCTGGCCCAATATCGCAATGTCCCCCTTCCTTTGCAGGAGTTAGGTGGGCCACATGTCACCCAGGAGATAAATGTGTGACTGCACATTTTTAACCCAAAGCACTAGGAACAGTTGCCTGTTTGGCTTTTCAAATGCCTCCCCCTCCTCCTTAAATCAGGAAGAAAGTCTCAATTGCTGGTATGTCTCTAATACTTGCTAATCTTTTTAATAAGAAGGATAAACCACAGGCTTTGGACCTCCAGTAAACAGCAGTAGAAGCCTGGAAGGAGGAGGGAGAAGGCAGCAAGAACAGCACAGAGGGAAGGGACAAGAGGACCCAAGGAAGGGTCCCCAGACTTTGATTTCATACAGTCATGTGTCGCTTAACGAAAGGGGTATATTCATTAGATGATTTTGTCCCTGTATGAACATCATACAGCCCACTTACACAAAGGAAGATGGTATAGCCTACCAAACACCCAGGCTACACGGTGTAGCCTTTTGTTCTGAGGATGCAGACTTTACAGCATGTGACTGTACTGAGTCCTGTGGGCAGTTGGAACACAATGGTAAGTGTTCGTGTTCTGAAGTAGAAACAGGAAGGGTACAATATAAATATGAGGGGACAGGAATTTCTTGGCTCCAATGTAATCTTATGGGACATGAGATTGGTCACTGAGCAAAACACGGTTACTAGGCACATGACTTAGTTTTGGGGACGGGGGACACTGACAACTTTTTATTTTGTCAACTAATGACATCACGACCTTGAAACTATTCTTCTCACATTGCCTTAGATTGGGGATGGTCATCTTCGAACACTTCTGTGCATATTTGTTTAATGTTTGCTTCCTGCAGACTTGTCAGCTCAAGGGGTGACTTGGAATCCCTTCTGCCGCTCACACAGGAGGCTCCTGTGAAATGCACCAGACCGATTCATGATCTTTTCTTTTTTTTTTTAAAGTGCTGGGGAATGGAGCCCAGGGTCTCACAAGACTAGGCAAGTGCTCTACCGCTGAGCCATCCAGCCCTTCTGCATCTCTGATCAGGGAATTATTTATTTCTCTTTCATTTGAGAATGGTTTACACTTCCTTATCTTTCTTCAGAGAATTTCTGTGAAATACTTTTTCTAAGGTGTTATAAAGCCAACTCAAAAAACCCTAAAAACCAAAACACATACACACATACAAACAAACAAAAAACAAAAACAAAATAAAAAGTCACCCATCAACACATTCTACATAGGCTTCATTTCCACCCCCATAAGAAAGTAGCATATATTCTTCCAATGAAATTGAATTCTACCAAAAGGGGGAATTCACACTTCCAGCCTGAGGCCTGACAACAGTGGCTGCGAGCACCAGCATATCTGCAAAGAGGGAGAATGGCTTCCTTTACAGGTAGAAAGAAGCAGAAGGAGCCAAAGACCAGACTTCCATCCATTCATCTCGAACCTCCTCTCCAGTGGCCAGAATGACTACAGAAGAGAACTAACCTGCCGGCTCTGGGCCAGAACCAGGGCCTGCAGCAACAAAGAAGGATTTAGGTCAGCTTAATTTCTGAATTCCTGGAAGACAAAGACCACATATATTAAAATGGCCTGCACATAGCCCATTTGCCATATGTGAATAGGCACCTCGTCAATTTTTTATGGCAACCATGAAAATATTAAATAGAACAATAGGAGGGGAAATCCTGAGCTAGACATAAAATTATCAGAAAAACTCCCTTATCCTTCAAGAACAGACTATCTGGCCTCTGCATCCCTAGTAAGCAGCTTACAAAGGGCTTTAAACCAAAAGCCGTTTGTTGAGTGAACAAGTGAATGAATTCTTGTATTCACTTTGTTATCTTTTGGTCCACAAGAAATAGATTTAAGTTAAAAAGCTATTTTAATCTCACAATGATCAATCCACACCACACATTCTTAAGTAATCATAACTAGAATAATAATTACAAGAGCTATCATAGAATGAGTATTTACTATCTGTCAAGCACCATGCCAAATACTTTATAAGAACTATTTAATTCTCATACCATCTCCGTCAGATAAATTATCATTTTCCCCTTTTTACAGGTGGGGAAATGGAGGTTCAGAACTCATTACCAACATCATTCAGCCAGAAATGGAAGGACTGGGACCTGGGACAATGGTTGATGGCTTTCTCCAGCCTTACCCTGGGGATCTTGGGTCACTTCACTAAAATCAACTCTGCCAGATGTGACAGCTTTTAAGGTCCATATACTTTATTTTTTTATTTTTATTTTTTGGCGGAACCGGGCTTTGAACTCACAGCCTTGCACTTCCAAAGCAGGTGCTCTGTGGCTAAAGCCACACCTCCAGCCCATTTTGCTCTGGTTATTTTGGAGATTGGGGGGGGGGGGGTCTCATGAACTATTTGCCCAGAATGGCCTCAAACCTCCATCCTCCAATCTTAGCCTCCCAAGTAGCTAGGATTATGGTCATGAGCCATCAGGGCCCAGGCATTTTAATGGTGCTGCCAAAACTCAGACTATCCCCTCTTTCCCGGAGCCACTGATGTTTCATTCAGTTTGAAAGTCCTTTTCAGGAGCACTGACCTCAGTCCTCAGGTCTTGACCCCAGGACAGCTAAAGACCCGATGGCGAAGTCATTCTGCTCCATGAGCTAAAAGGTTCCTCTGGGGAAAGTGAGTGCAATTCCAAACTGGCTCATGGTGAGCCAAAACTCAGAGCTTGTCTTAAATAAAGCAAACTCTCCAGAGTCCCCAAACCCTCTGGTCTGCTAGAGCTGGGATGACAACGGGGAAACTCTGGTATGGAAGCTCCCCCTATTCTTCTGGGGTCTTGACCTGCATCTTCTGTAGCTCTCAGTCTTCAGATACATAGAATAGAAATCACAGCTACCCCCCAAAATGATTGTGACAACCGAGAGAGAGCCAAACTATGCTCTGAGAAACTTAAATGCCTTCTGAATGAGGATGCTGACATACAGTGCAGGCTACAGAAGATCACAGTGGGCATTTGTAAGACCGAAGTGTGCACCCAGAAATTCTCCCTGTTACAGGTACATATGAATTCCATCCCTTGAAGTGTTTCCAGGAAACACCTAGAACCATTAACAAAGGTGCTAACTGGGCAGCCAATAGGAAAACTCCCTGTAGGTTTATGAATCGGTTCCCTGAGTCCTTTGTTTTGTTTTACCATTTGGGCCCCACTTATGACTCAAGCATAACTTTCCCTGGTAATAAGTAACTAGCAACTGAGATTAATTGCCCAATCTTAATTGCATTTGGCTTGTTTGCCCCTCATGTTGTAAGGATGCTGGGAATTGTTGCTGGTTATCCTGAAAGAGCTTTGGTGTCTGAGCAGTTTACGACCCTAAAATACAGGGTTCTAGCTTTCTAAGATGCTCTTGTCTTTAAAAATGACTCCGACAATGAGGCCATCACAGGAGACCAACCTGAGCTGAGTGCTGACTGGTCTTTACACCCTGTAACACGTCCAGCTGGCTCTGCATCCTGAGGCACGGAACTCCATTTTGAACATGGGTTTCCTTTTCCTTTCTGGAGTCTCTCATTTTCTCTATTGTGTTCACTTAGAGGGGGAAAAGACCTCATAAGTGTCATTTCACATTCGAAGCAATTTGCTATAGGCAACTACACCATTACTTTGTACAAATAAATTTACATAAATCATTAGTGGAATGTTTTATCTTGGCAACACTATTTGGTTCCCAGAGCACAAATTAAATGCATGCTTAAAGCAGAATATTTTAAAGTTATTCTTATATTGTTTATAAGACAGGATTAGAAATTTCCATCTAATTTTTCTTTCATAATGGAATTCCTTTAGCTTTCTTTGTGTATTTATAAACCACATGTGTAATTTTCTGGGGGCTTTCTCAAAGCGAGCAAGCCAGTAGATGACTAGGCCGTATTTGGCTCATTTTTCAGCTACACTTCCCTTTGATTCTAGGGATTTCGGTTGTGAACTCTGATTAGGAAGGCCAGGAACCAGGGAAATTACAATATCCAGTCTTGTGAGTAGATAGCTTTTTGTTTGATATTATTCTGCATATTCTGTAAGCTAACTGGTTGGTTGGCTTTTTTTTTTTTTTTTCTGAATAAACAGATTTGTAAATAAACTCTCTGAACTCAATTTCTCCTGGCTGTTGGTGTTGGGACTGGGCCTGTTTGGATTAGCTGCATGGCCCATGGCAAGACTTTCATGACTAGAGTTTTACTTCACCGCAGATGTCAAACTAATTTTTTTCCTCTATTTAAAATGCAGTGGCCAGTGTTCAAAAAAGCCACCCTTGTCAAGTCAGGGTAGGGAGGAGTGGGAAGGGATGGAATGGGAACTCAGCCGTAATCCTGCTATTTGACAGCTCTGGAGAATCACATGGTGACCCAAAGTCTTGTTTTCCATGGTCCAGCACTAGAAAAGCCTGGCCTCACTACTGAGGGTTGTAACTTCCTAGCAACATGTGATCTGAGGACATTCTCAGGCCGGTGTCAGGGAACTGGGGTGCCATATGGCCGGAGGGTACTCAGGGGAAGCAAGGCAGCCCCTCTGGAAAGCTCAAAAGGATTGAGTCGGAAAGATCTGGGTTCAGATCAAAGCAGCAAATCAAAGCCACTCCCAGCTGTGTGAGCACAAACAACTCAAACCTTTCTGGAGCCAGGCACATCTGTAATGCCAACAATCAGTTAGCTGTGGCAGGAGAATGGTGAGTTTGAAACCAGCCTGGGCTACACAGTGAGATCCTGCCTCAAAACAAATACCTTTTTGCATCCCTGTTATCTCATCTTACACTGCAGAGATGTGTGACCCCCCCACCTTACATCCTTATTTGGGGCATTAAGAAGCAAGTCTAGGCCCACGTCTGACTCTCAGAAAAGTCTCAAGAAAAGAAGCTAACATGAGGTGGAGGTGTGCTAATGATCCCTAGGTATCGTCTAACCCAGGAGAGGTCTAGCTGTGAAAGTGGGGACTGCTTGGTAATTATACTGGGTCACCTGGAGAATGTTAGGAGCGGCCCAGGTATACTGGGACTTGTGTGACCACCCTGCCTTTGGCCCATCACCATTCAATAAAGAAATCAATTTTTTTGGTAATAATCCTATCTTACGATCTCACATCTCATACTTTTGAAAGTTCATTCAAATATCTTATGTGACTCTTTCATAAGTGACGTGGGAAAATATAGGACTGTATGACTTACCCCTTAAGGAAAAGCAAATGAAAGCAAGGAAAACGTATAGGCCTTCCCACAGTGGCCCATGTTGCAGGCAGTGGGGACACACATAAATCCATTCTACTTCCTGGCAGAAGTAGAGGGGTCATGTGAGTAATTCTGGGCCATGGACTGTGGATGTGGAAGGAATCTGGGTCCCTCTAGTCTAAGGCATTTAAGGATGGATATGAGTTCTCAACTCTGTTTTCACATACTACAACAAGCAGGAAACCAGGTTTGGAGATGTAGCTATTACAAGATGGAAGGGACTTTCAACTTCAAAACACCAATGTAGGGCAACCACACTGGCCCAGTCCAACTCTGAATGATTGAGAAATAAACCTCTGTTGTACTGAGCTCTGAGATTTGGCATGCACTTTTTAGCCTACTGTATTGTAGCCTTGTATTGTTCAGTCAAAGAGTAACATTTGAACTCACAACTCCAACATCTACCAGGGGTTCCATTTGACAGTATCATAAAATCCTATCAGATCGGGAAAAAAATCATTGCCAAGATGAAATGTTTTAGCTTACTCGTCATAAGCTTCAATGTTTAGTTGATTTAAAACAAAATATTTATTTGGTTTAAAATAAAATAGTTCATATCCAGTGCCAAGGAAAGAGAAAAAGTTCCAAAATGCAAGGTTCATTTTAATTTAATGCTGCTCTGTTGCAACATTTAGGTTAATCCAAAAAAGGTGGGTGCCTCATTTTAAAGACAAGAAAAATACTGCATATAGGTTGCCGAAATGAAGTTTCCTCAATGATGTTCCTAGATTTAACGGAAAGTTACAGGGTTAAATGGGAAAATTGTACTGAATGTGGAATGATTCACTCTCTCAATCTAGAAAATTTCCCCACCCCATTCCTCTTTTTCCTATTCTAATCCTATTCATACTTCAATTGTATTTTCTTATTGGGGGAAAAAGTCCCACACCTCAAATTTTGCAAATGCTTGTGTCACATAAGCATTGATGGGGTTGCCAAACTTCTGTAAAAGGCAATTTGGGAACTATTTTATGGTTTCTGTCATACCTATCCAGATCTTTCATCATACTCCAAAAACTGCCACTGTGCCTGGATGAGGTGGCTCAAACCTCTAATCCCAACTACTCAGGAACTAGAAATTGGGAGGAGGTCCAGTGGAGGCCAGCATAGGCAAAAAAGTAAGTGAGTCTCCATCTCAACCAATAAGCTAAGTTGGTGGTATGTACCTGTCATCCCAGCTCTGTCATCCCAGTGAGGTATAAATGGGAGGATGGTAGTCCAGGCTGCCCAGGCAAAAAAGCAAGACCCTGTCTGAAACATAACTACAAACAAAAAGGGCTGGAGTGTGGCTCAAGGGGTAGCTGCTGCTTAGCAAGCACAAGGCTCTGAGTTCAAACCTCAACCCCCCCCCAAAAAAATGGCTGCCATTGATAATCCAGTGATGTTCCAATAAAACTTTACTTAGAGGCACTAAAATATGAATTCTATAGAATTCTTATGAGGCACAAGATTTTGGTATTCTTTTCATTTTTTTTTTTTTACAACATTTACAAATATAAAAACCCTTCTTAGCTTGTCTGCTGCGCATCGACAGGGAGTGAGTACGCTGTCCTTAGCTATAGGCAGAATGTAATTGGTGACCCCTGGCCTAGGCAAAGAAGAGGTGGTGACACTCTGTCAGCCAATCAGTGCAGCAAGACGGGAAGAGGACACAAATACTGTCCCTCTAGTTCTTCATTGTCCTGCTGGCTGGTGATCAGGGCTATGATTCCAGGTGGCCGGAGCCCTCAGTGAGCCAGGGTCTGGGCTCTTGGGCACCCCAGCAGGCTCAGGCAGGCAGTGTGGCCAGGGCACCTCTGACTAGAAGAGCAGAGCCTCAGCTGGCATCTTTAAGACCAGAGCAGCAAAAGTTACATTTGCCTGCTAAAGCAGACTGATAAAAAGCAACACTGGAAAAGAGGTGTAGGCAGGATTTGCTGACCATCCCCAAATTAATCAGGGACTGACTGTGGCCCTAGCTTTGGCTTTAACTTGAGCTTTCAGAACTTTCCAGAGACAATCTTCACATCAATTTACAAACTCATGCTCTAACCCTAGGCTTACTACCCTTCACAGCTCAGAGTGGCACATTGTAAAGGCCAAGTGCTGACTTCAAACAGATTCTGGTTCATCTGGGCCTTGTGAGGCCATGTGTGCCAGGCAGCGCTTGGAGGGGCAGGAGGCAGGCATGCAGGTAGACAGGCAGAGAGAGGGTGTGGACAGGCCCAAAGAAGCAGAAAAGACCAATAAGGCAGCAGCCAAACCAGAGTTGGGCAACAGTGGCCATTATCCCCAGAAAGATAGTGTTTCCCTACATGGCTCTGCTCCAGGATCCATCCTTAAGGCACCCAGGCCCTGAGGAGAGGGGTGTGTCTGGATCTGATTGGGACCAAGGATTAGGGTCCTCCAAACACTGTACTCAGGCAGCCAGGCCCTCACCTCTAGGCTCACAGAAGCTCATCTCTGCCTTCTCATTAAGGCACAGTCGTCACCCTCTTCTCTGCCTGGCCAAGTGATCTTCAGAGAAAAGTTGCCTGAAGCCCTTTCCTGGCCCATTAATTCTTTCCTAGTTATTTCAATCTCAGCTCTCCACATCTTTCAATTCCCTGAAGCAGAAGACTATAGCTAGTGCGCAGCACTGGCCTAAGCCCAGCTCTACCACTTCCCAATTCTTCTTCAGCAAGACTGGGCACTCCCTGAGGATAGGAACCAGCCTTGTACCTTTGTACTTTTTAACCCCCATCTGCCCCAAGAACACAAAACTGGTAATTGATACTGCTTACTGAATGCAACAAAAAGGTACAACATTAGAAAGATGAATACAATTAAACACAGCACTCTGGGAAAGAAGAGAATTTAAAGGTACTAGGGTAGATACTAGTTTCTATAGGAAAATTCCCAGCAATGTTCCAGTTGCTTTGTGTATCTAAGACACACACCAGAATTTTAAATACAGATGCAATTCAATGTTTTCAATCATCTTAATGCCTCAGTTGGATTGACCCCATCATTAATCTGATCAGCTGCATGAATTGATCATTAAGAAGATGGGGGAGGCTACCAATGGAAGGAGAAGCAATCAATTTGGCATTTGCATTTAAATGTAGCTTTGGCATTTCATTGACTCAGTGCGATCTACTAAGGTGTGGTAGCCAGGGAAGGGGCTGCTGGATGTGATTACCTGAGTCTGAACGGGTCCAGGAAACTGAGGTCAGCATTGCTCCTCACAGAAAGGACAAAGGTGCCTCCATAGTCATGAGACAATGCTTCTAGAGCCTGGAGGAGAGGACCAAAAGGAAGACAGGATTAGGGGCGAGAAGCCAACAGCCCTTGAAACCACAATGAGTGTCCCCTCTGGTCTGACCCTAGCAAATGACACATTTCAGTGGAAAAGTCAATTGCCACAATACCTCTTATTTCTTGGAAAGTTATTGAAGGATAGAGGAGTGTTTTGGAAAGTGTCATGTGGGACATAAAAGGACCCAGAAATTTGAAAATATATGTAGTAGAAATTGTGAGATTATTTTATTTTAGTACAACTGCCATAGAAACATTTGTTAGAACATTTTCTTTTACTAGAGCTGCTTCTGAGACACTTGTCTATCTAAAAGAAACACACCAGCCCACGAACAAGCATTCAAGGCCAGAATTCCACCTCATGGACCAGTCTTGATCCATTGGATAGACCAAGTTCACAGGCTGAAAGTCAATGACTCTGTTCTGTTGCAACGCAAAGTTACTCTGGTTCTGCAACTAACTCACTAAATGGGCTGCAAGTTACCAGGCCACTGTTAATGTCACCGTTAGTGACATTGCAAAACAGAAAAGTTGGAACATGAGACAATTGCGTAATTGTTTCTCATAAAAGACATTTTTTAGCCCAGGCCTCCAGGATTGCAAATCAATAAACTCTTAAGGAAAAGGATGCTATTAGCCTATGATGGTTAGTGTGCGCATCAGGAAACATATTCATTAGATCAGTGGTTCTCAAATGGTGGTCCCTAGAACTGCAGCATCGACACCACCCGAAAACTTACTAGACATGCACATTACTGGCTCTGACCCCGTTCTACTCAAGCAGAATTATCTAGAAGGGGAACCCAGAAATCAGTGTTTCCACAAGCCCCCAAGTGATTCTCATTCGCCTCAGATCATTCACTTCTCCACACCTGTTGTAAAATAGTCTCCTACTTCAATTAAGCTCCAATTAAAGACAGAGCATTGAGCTAGGGGTTGAGGAAGGAGGAAGAGTCAGAGAGGGAAGACGATGCAATTTGACTAGATAAATGTATTGCCCACTAGGGAGGTCAGAACACAAAACAAGCCACTCAACACACAGTGTTATTTCTTCTACTGGTTAGAGGACTCCACAGGAGACATTTGTGTGTGATTGGGGTGAGGGATGATGGTAAGGGATGCTATCATTAAGACAATGACAGTAATCATGGGCCTTGGGATTGGTACCAGGTTGGGACAAGCAGGAACAGGCAACAGTTGAACTTGAGGTTTATTCAGAACACCGAGTAACCAGGTCTGGCTGATATGTGACTTGAAGTTGATCTGGGTCAGTCAAGGTCATTTCCAAATACACAGATGTGAAAGCTACAGGCTACAGCTTCTTTTACTGGTGTAAAGACTACCCAGCCTGCACTGAGGCTTAGTTTAAAAACTGATGTTTGATAAAATACATGACTTAAAGATTTCTCTACCCAGTTTACTTTTCTGTACTTTTTGCTCTGCATTTTCCAGAACGGAGACTCTTAGCTGCTTCAAGGATTCACAGGTGAAGGTCTGCCCAGGAGGAAGAACACAAAAGAAAAATTTAAAGTAGGCACAACAATCTAGATTTCACAGTAGCCCTGGGCCATTTTGCAAAGGGGCAAAATGTTACCACACCTAAAAGCCCCTGAGACAAATCTTGGTTTTAATTTTATCAAATAATTCAAGTTGATTGTGGTGTGCCTGAGTTTCACCTCCTCCCCACCGAAAAAGGAACTGAAACTAATATTCAATATCTCCAACTGGAGAAAAATCACTTTCGTGATCAAGAGCTATAGCTTTTGCTTCTAGAAAACTGACAAAACTATATATAGTGCTTTATTTCCTGTTGGGGGAACACGAATGATGGTTTACTGACAATGTTTTTGATGTTGCACCAAGACTCTGATCGAAATGAAGAATTAGCACTATCTGCTTGCTTATCCCAGCTCTGCCATTCAAACATCTGAGTGAATGTGGGCAAGGCACTAAATGCACTAAACCTGAGTTTCTTATCTGTCAAGAAACAGAGGCATCAACCTACCCCACTATCGCCGAAATTTAAATAAGAAAATTGACAGCCAGTCAATGGTTTATGTGTATAATCCCAGCCACTCAGGAGGCAGAGAATGGGAGAGTCAAGGTTCAAAGCCAACCTTTGGCAAAATGTTCAGGAGACCCCATCTCAACCAATAAAAGCTGGGCATGATGGTGCATGCCTGTCATCCCAGCCACATGGGAAGCCTAAGTAGGAGGATCATGCAGGGGAGCCTGCGAAAAAATGCAAGATCTTATTCACGCCTATAATCCTAACTACTCAGGAGGCAGAGATCAGGAGGATCGTGGTTCAAAGCCAGTCCCAGGCAAATAGTGTACGAGACCCTATCTCAAAAAAACCTAACACAAAAAATGGATGGTGGGTGGCTCAAGTGGTAAGAGCACTTGTCTAGTGAGCATGAGGTCCTTGCTTATCCCAGCAAGGACCCCAGTGCTGCCAAAAAAAAAAAAATCTGAAGAAAAAGGGCTAGGAGCATGGCTCAAATAGTAGAGCACCTGCCTAGCATGCGCAAAGCCCCGAATTCAAACCCCAGTACCACCAAAAAAACAAACAACGAAAAAGAAAATTGATATGAAGCTCCATGAAAATTATAACATGCAATGCTGCATAGACATGTAGAATTACCCATATTGAGACCTTGAGCAGTAATTAACACTTGTTGTTATACTGGTCTTTGAAACTATAAACCTAACACATTCTTTATGCCCTTCAGACTCTCCTTGTCAATATTTGCAGATACAGCAGTTCTGAGGCACAAGCTTGGCACCAGGCAATCCATTCTCCCAAGAAGCATTTCAAGGTAAATTTTTTACGTGTAATTTTTTTCATTAAATTTTATTCCTCTGCCCACAATAGAGCAGCCAGTTATCTCCCAGCAGCTCCTGGTGAGCACAACTCCGTCTTCAGCACACCGACAAACACGGCAGCAATAATTTATCATCTCTGCAGTGGTGTACCCCCAGACGGACTGTTTCCTATTCATTTCCATATGTAACTGGCACAGAGATTAATCAGGCCTCCAACTCAGAAACCTGGATGGCATGTTAGGCCCTCAACAGCCTAACTCTGGGCCAGAGGGAGCACACACTTACCTAGAAACCAAGAATTCCTCTGAAAAAGCCCGTCAGCGTCAGAAACGTGACTTCACGTGCATATGTACTCACTCACACTCTCAGACACTCACATATTCTCTCTTTGCCTCTCTCTGGTTCTCTCTCTCTTTCACACACACACTCTCTCTCATACACTTGCATCACACACACACAGACACACACACATCCTTTCCTGAGCCACCTCGCTCAGGAATTCTTCAGATCCTCATGAACTTCTCATGGGAGCGGTGTCACACATAACCGTGGGCAGAAGTGAGCCCAGAAACAAACAGAACGCCACCTCAGGCACAGTGGCAGCCTTGTGCCCCACCCCACTTGCAAGGTCGGGGTCTCGGATTTCTGAAACTGAAGAGACCTCTTTACCACGGCACTATGCCCAGCTGGCCTGCCTGAGCAGTGGCCAGGCCCTGGAAAGTATGTGCTTTCTTTTTTCCACTCTTTTTAAGGTCTGATCTTGACGGAACTCAGCAGCTGCCATGTCGTCAGCCAGGCGATGGCTCGATGAGGATTGTCAGCTTTGCTTTGGGCTCCCCTGAGCTCACTTCTCAGGCTGCTTTTGGCTTTAATTTTAACCCAATGATATCAGCCCTAGGCATTGCTGGATGATGGTGTTTGCAGAGGAAGGCAAGCCAACCAAAAGGTGTCCTATAAACCAGGAGCTGATGGGTGATACTTAAGTGGAACTCACAGCCACTGCTCCAAAGGACCGTGGAGAGACCCCGTCAGCTGGGTCTACACGTGTGGGACTCCAACCAACCATGCAGCTTTGGAAACTTACCAGTTCAGGTTAAAATTTCTCTCCTGAGCCAGCTGAGGTGGTGCACACCTATAATCCTGGTAAATGAGAGGCCCAGACAGAAGGACCAATAGTTCAAGGGTAGCAAGACCCTGTCTCAACAAAAACAACAACAAACTACATAGCTGGGTGTTGTGGCTCACGCCTATAACCCCAGCCATTTGGAAGGCAGAGGTCAGTGGGCCAAGGGTCGAGGCCAGCCAGGGAAAAACAATTGGCCAGAACCTATCTCAAAACCCAAGCTGGACACTGTGGACACTAGGTAGGAGGTGGAGGTAAGTGGCTCAAGGTTGAAGCAAGGCCTAGGCAAAATCATGAGCCCTTATCTAAAAATAACTGAACAAAAAGGGTCGGAGTTGTGGCTCTAGTGGTAGAACAGCTGCCTAGCAAACACAAGGCCCTAAGTTCAAACCCCAGTACCACTCCCTCCCCCCACCAAAAAAAATTCTCTCCTCTATAATATGAAGAGTTTAACTCCCTTGACAAAACAGTTTGAAGTACTATTCTAGGTATGGCAAAACCTACAAAGCACTAACCGTGGCCCTTTAATTCACTTTGAACTTAGTTAAGGAGATAAATAACTCATCTTACTATAATGACCTATGTGCTCTAGTGGCAGAACACGAAGGATGGAGATACCACCCCAAGAAGGATGAGAGGGGAGATCTATAAGGTTTTGTGGACAACTTGGAATTTAAGCCAGGCTTTGCAAAACAAGATGGTAGCAAAGACAAGTGGGCAGAGCAACAGCCAGAGAAAAGGTCCAGAAGACTCCAAGTGTGGCCAGGACACAGTATTTAGCACCCTACAACAGGGCAGGATGCCCAAGGCATTGCAGACGCAGTGAAAGGGAACCTGGGAAGGGACTGATGGTGGAAAATCCTGGACACCAGCCAATGGACTGGCTGCGCCCTGGGATCACTGAGAGCTCTAGGAGTCCCTGGACAGTGAGACTTCAAACTAGCTCTGCCTCAGGAAGTTTACCCTGGCAATTCTATCGCCAGTTATGACTGGTAATAACATCAACCCGTACCCTCATTTTTCTCTTATTTATTCCATGCTGCCACAAATTGGGAATTCCTCATGTTTGGTTTTTTTCCAAATCAATTTCCTTGCCCTTGGAATGGTAGCAACTGAGTTTCCTATGAGCACAGCCAGTATTTTACAGTCCAGCGAGTGGTTCTAGCCAGGGCTTTACAGTTAGCTTTATGTGTTTTTCTATCTTAGTTAAAATAATATGGAAGGATGTTTTGTTTTAATACTGGAAAATATTTCTGGACAACACAAAAAAGACACAAGCACGCTGAGTTTTGGAAGGGGGCTGCTCTAGCACTCCCACACTGATAAAATTTGACGTGGTTACTCCAAGTTGTCTGGTGAAGCTTTTCTGATTTCTGCCTTCAGAGTCCCAGGTTAATGAGCTCAAGATCACCAGGGCCCTTCACGCCCAGTAGTAGCCCAGCACGTGATGTCTGATACCAAGACATCTGGTCTCTTTGCCTGGGGTTGGGGGGGAAGGAGGAGCGAGCACAGGTGACATCATGCATCTGTCACAGGAGACTCTGCCCACCACAATACACAGGGTCAATGGGGAGGGGGGGGTCCATAAACTTCCCTCCCAACAACCCCCAAAGTGTCTCAAGACTCACCAAAGTGAGGGGGGAGGGGGCAGAGGAGCTCCTCCTGCAAGAATGGAGCTGCCATGATAAAGCTCCCCACAAAAGACCCAAACTTCACTGCCCATCTCAGCATGGCTCGGACTGACTATACATGGGCTGCTTGCATCCCATGCACAAAAAGCTGCATGGTATCTATCCACTGGGGCACTGAACACTCCAGGTTCAAGTTCCTGCTTTATAATTCAAAACCTGTCCCAGCCCCCTCCCCCCTCCACACGCCCAGGTGTTCAGAAGCTCGAAGTCCCCCAGAGGTATTCTCTTAACATCCAATCAAATAATTACTACGAGGAATATTATGCAATAGATGCTGCTGCTCACTCCCTGTGCACATAGAACACAGTCTCCTGCACATGAAGAGTTGTGGGCATCACTTTTTGTATAAGTCCCCCTGTGGTCACAGGGCTAATCTTCCCCAAATGAATGGATGAGCTTAAATTACCATGCCATTTTACTTTCTTGAACTTACTAATACATGAGTACTAAAACTACAGCATAAGGTAAATGTAGGCTTAAACTGAATAAGAGGCGTAAATAAAAATATTTTGACATAAAACTCAGTATAAATTAACCACCACATACCTGCAAGCTCCTACGATCAAAACGTGCACACTGAAATCCATCAGCCTAATACCTGGGCTGTTCTTCACAGGTAGGGGCTGGCACATAACTTAAGTGCCCCTTTGAACATGCCTCCCAAGTTACTGTACGATTCAGTTGCAAAGTCACACGCTTACAAAGTCTGTCATCTTTGCTTGGCTGCTCTCTAACCACCACTGAAGTCAGCTCAGGCGACAATGTGGCAGCATGACATAAACACAGATACCAGCAAAGGGGACTAAAAAGTAGCAGCAAATGTCAAAGACAAAGCAGGGTCATCTGGAGAGAACAGAGATATTTACACAAGCATTCTGCAAAGACAATGGAACCCCAATTTCCCTTTAATCTTTGCTCCTCACCTGATCATTTTTATAGAAAAGCAGTTTCTACATTGAGACATACAAAGACCTGATTTGCCATAAACTCGGCAGCTGTTAAGAGTCTATTGCACCTTAAATTTGCTTAAAGACTCAGCTGTTTTCAACCCACACTTTCATTTCTTCCCCATCACTACCCCCCTCCAAAAAATTAGCCTCACTGACAATATCTTTCTTCACTATGGCATCTCCAGGGCCCTTTTCTTACCTTTGGAACTCCCTCACATTTGTTTCCCTTGATGATTTTCACCCAAGCAAGTACAATTGTTGGACTGGAATCTTGCAACTTTCAACTTTGCCATGGTGCAGAAGGGAGACTGCTTCAGTCCCCGATCCATTGCTCAGTGGAGCCCGTACACATCTTAATCCAGAGCTACATTTTAATTCTTTTACACTTACTTATTATAGTGCGTGCCGCCTGTCCACTGATGCCATATCAGAAACCTGCAAGCACTATTTCTGCAACTGTGTCACTGTAGATAGTCTGAAACACGTACGTAGCTGTTGCCATGGAAACAAACACAGCTAGGGTAGAGTGCCACGCTGTGTTAATTCCTTCACCCATGAACCCCAGGGGAACGCTAACATTCATCTTCTTTCTGCTTTAGTCTCACACTGCTTTAATAGTTTTTTAGCATTATCAAATGATGTACTAAATACATATGGTACACCTGAAAAATACGGATGGCGGCAATGAGCCATGGTACCAACCTCGCCTGCCAGGTGGCTGCGTAGGGTGGTGCAGCTCTGCAATGGATCTTTTCTCGAACTTCTCCCAGGAGAAAGGGAGAACTCTGTCTTTCTTTTAAAGCAGTGTGGGTAGGATGGGAAAGTGAGAGTTTTGTTTCACCTAAGACAGAAAGTGGTCATGGACTTGCACCGGAAAAAGATGCTACCAGAATGTGCCTTATCGGCTCTGTGAAAAATGGAGGGAGACCTTGCAAACTTTCTGAAGTAGATCCAAGCTAACAGTTTGCTTTCTCCCAACGTGAGCTACTGTGGTCCAATAGTTTTAGTTAGGCAAAAGCGTAAAACCTCATCAAGGGCTTCATTGGTCCCCCTGGGTCTCTGTCCCTAAACCATGCATGAAGGTACTAGAAAGAAGGAATAGGTAATATGAAGGAAAGTTGTCTTCATTCAGAAAGAAAGGCAATGTCCCTGCAGTTGAAGCATCCTCTTACTGGCTTCAAGTTCAAATCTATGTCCTCATCAATGCTCAGACCCATGAAGAAAAGTCAAACTCTTTCATTACACCTGAGCACTAAAATGTGTACTAGCTCATCTTCCCACCATTCAACTGGTAGGCCACTTTAAATATTGGGGTTATACTCATCACTGTAGACAAAAATAAGCTGTTCAAAATCTTAATTACCTCCCATCCCTTGGGCTAGTTAATAATATTCGATCTAGATGAGAACGGCCACGTTTTAGATTTGCATGCTGATATGCCTCACTTGAATACAATTTTCTCACTAAACAATCAATCGCAGGCTTTAAGAGAGCAGATTCCGTGACCCCGAACTGGCACGCTTTAAAGAAAACACTTTAGCGTTGAGGATTAGGGTAAAATGATCCCATAAAAGATGAGCAAAATTTTCCTATTATGTTCCTAAGTTGAATCATTCTTGGCTATTTACTATGATAATAATAATCAATTCATCTCTAAGATAAAGCAAAACAAAATAGATGCACCTGTCTAGTTAAGGAAATACCTCACTTTTTTAGCAGCAATTTCAAGATGACGTTATTAGGGCCCAACACAAAGCCTTGTCTCCGGGTGGGTTTTAGCGGGGAGAGCTTACCCTTAAACTAACTGACCAGAGCTTGCAAACTTGAGCAGAACCACTGCACTGAAAATAAGAGGCACTTACACTTGCTATGCTTTACGGTCCTCTAGTATTACCTAGCATCTCCACCTTGTGCAACTATGTTGTATCACTATCGCCAGAGTTCTGTGAATTAGCGTGCCAGGTCTCACCAATCTCATTTCACAGAAATCAGTCGATGTGTCTTCTGTCACCTGATCTAATGCTCTTTCCATGGACCAAACTGCCGAGTGTGCTCACCATGCGCTTGGCTATAAGGACCCTAAAACGACCACAGTAGCGGTACTCAGAAGAGGTCAGACACTAGGTATCAGCTTAACGGTTTGGGGGATTAATTATGGCTGGTGTTAAGGTTAAGCTCTTCCTTGTCTGAACTCACTCATTCTCTTCTCTGAAGGGTGGGAAAAGAGAAGTGGGCCTTTAGGATGAGTTCAGCACTGGTCCCCAAAGCAGACGTCTCCACCTGCTCCTGATGCCCTGAAGCCTCTTTCTTCCCAAGAGTCCCAAACCTAGGGCAAGTGCCAATCCTCAGAGATGGTTTTAGGGTGGAAAGATGGGAAGGGGGCTCCTCGGGCGCTGGAGGTGAAAGGGAAATATCAAGCAGCAAGAAGCAGAGAGAGTAATAGAGGAAGTAGATGTGACCGAAGTGGGTTATATGCAGGTGTGGAAATGTCACAATCACCTCCCCATGTTGTACAATTAACATGCATTAATAAAAAGTGTTTTGTGACAAAATGTCTGGACAACCTTCTAGGCATTTATTGGGCACCTAGTATTAGTCACCAATCATTTCTCTGTGTATGACAAGCAGATAAACTTTAAGTAAAAATAAAAAAAATAAAAACAGTAGCAATAAACAAGCCAAGCTCCCAAAACAGTTCGATAATCCAGGTTCTACAAATACCATCAAATTTAACACCACAACCATTTTTAGGTAGACAATCCAGTGGTATTAGATAATAATATGTAACCATCACCATCTCCATAACTCTTACTACCTTGCAAAGCTGAAATTCTGTACCCATCAAACAACTTTCAACTTCCTCCTTCCCTAACCCCTGGCAACTCATTGTTCTACCTTCTGTCTCTGTGATTTTGACCACTCTAACCACCTTACGTAAGTGGAATCGGATGGCATGCTTTTCATGACTAGCTTGTTTCATTAGCATAAAGTAGTCATGGTTCGTCCATGTTGTTACATATCTCAGAATCTCCTTTTTTAAGGCTAATATTCCCTTGTAGGCACATTCCATCTTTTGCATATCCATTCATCTGTTGATGGACATTTTAGTTATTGTGAGTAAAGCGGCTCTGAACACAAGTGTATAAGTAGCTCTTTGAGAGTCTCCTTTCAGTTCTTTTGAGCATCTACCAGAAAGGCATGAGGTAATTCTATTTTTAAGTTTTTGAGAAGTCACTATATTGTTTTCACAGCAGCTGAACCATTTTACATTCCCACCGACAATGCACAAGGGCTCCAGCTTCCCTATATCCTCACCAACACTTGCTAGTGTTAGTGTTTGTTTTTGATAGTACCCATTCTACTGAATATGAGGTAGTATCTCTTTATAGTCTTGACTGGCATTTTCTTATTTATTAGTGATGTCAAGTGCCTGCTCGTGTATTTATTGGCCATCTGTATATGTTTGGAGAAATGTCTCCTCCAGTCCTGTGCCTATTTTTTGATCGGGTTGTTTGGGGTTTTGTTGTTTGTTTCTTGTAGTAGGAGTTCTCTGCAGATTCTGTTTGTTAATCCCTTTATAAACATTTCCTCCCATTCTATGGGTTATCTTTTTAGCTGGTCGCTCCCTAACCACACTGACAGCCACCATACGATAGGAAGTGAATTTCATGGTGACTTGGGTTGTACACTACCTCCTACCCACATTAACTGGATTGGGTCATTCTATCTTTGGGTGGCAGGACTCTTCCTAAAAGAAAGTTCTGCCAGACCACAGAGTTGTTTCTAGATTGGTCTGTTCATGAAGCAGCCGGCAACTCCAGAAAGCGTTACACAGAACGCGGGGGACCAGGTGGCTTCACAGAGATGCTCCAACCCAGGAGCTGACCATTTGATTTCATTCCATGAAAACTTTCTAACATAGATCATATAAGGGAACAACGAACTGGGCAAAGCTCAAGGCTCACGATTCAGCCCATCACACACGGTTTTCCAGACTTGAGTGGTACTACAAGCCTTTCCTTGCTGATAGAAAGGCACTCGAGAAGCCCTGGAAGTGAAGGGCGGGAGGGGGAAGGGGTTAGGCTGTAGGAAAAAGCCGCACACCAACGTGAATCTTAATCCTGTATTTGCGTTTCTCCTCCGGCCCCTCCCTGGCTGTGGAGGTATCAGCTGGCCTTCTCGCTGTGCAAAGTGGTCTGGCTCTTGCACTTCCCTCCTGTTTTGATTCTCATCTAATATGCCAGGGGCCAGAAACCAAATAATAGAGTTGATTAGCATTTTGTCTGAAAAAACACGAACACAGGATTGAGAAAGTGTCCCTGGGCACAAAAGTGCCAACTCTTGGAGCCCACTGACTCTCAGCCAATCAGCCCCAGCCAGCCACCTAAGGAGTAATTTGCCTACAATTTCAAACCTTTTGAGCCTCTTTATATTGCAATGTCCTTGGATTTCTTTTCCCCATCTCTTTGTCATTATAAGGTCATTAAATCAAGCGTTCTATGGGGCACAGCGGTATGGTTTTAAATTTTAGTTTATACTTAATTTTAATAAATTAACCTAAATTAATTTGTTTTTTGAGATACTGGCAATGAAAGCAAAAGCACTCAAGTTGAAAGTGAACTCCTGGCAAACTGGTTAGTAGGCAAACCAATATGAGAACCGGTGTTAAGGGGACATTTACCTCTAATTCTCCTGTTCTTGGGTACAGAACTGCCACAGGAAATGTGAAATTTAGGTGACTAAAATGCACAAGCTTTTCACATGTCACCTATGTCTCTCTTCTTTTTTCTTGTCCTGTGGCTGCCCAGGACTCACAATTGAAGTCTCGGCTCCCACTCAGGGAAGTCATTTGGTACTGTTTGGCTTCATTTTTTCTGCCATGAAGGTAACTTTTGGGCACTACTGGATGAAATAAGCTTGGCTTGCTGAGTCTCACCAGAGCAGGGCTCACCTCCCAACGCGGTCTAGCAGCCTCCACCGTATAGGTTTTATTTTTCTCTCTCCCTTTCTCCTTCCTTCTTCCCTCCCTGCCTCTGCATCTTCCTCCCTCCCTTCTTCCCATTCCAGGACTAGGGATTGAACCCAGGGTTTCATGCATGGTAGGCAAGCGCTCTACCACCCTCCTCCTCCTTTCATTAAATTTTAAGACAGGTCTTACAGGCCTCTGAATTCAAACCCCATACCACAAAACAAAACAAACAACCTCTGTGTAACTTAGGGCTGAAGGCATGATTCAAGTAGTAGAGCGCCTGTCTAGCAAGTGTGAGGCCCTGAGTTCAAATCCCAGTAACACACACACACAAGACACTGTCTTGCTAAGTTGCTCAGACTGACCTTGAACTTGCAATCCTTGTGCCTTAGCCTCTGAAGAAGGTGGAATTACAAGTATGCACCACCAAGCCCAGCTCATTATAATTATATGTTTTTGAAGTAGTGGGCACAGGTGGCAGAAGAGTGAGAATCACTCACCTGAAAACCCAACTCTTCATGCACAGGAGAAAGGAGGAGAGTGCCAAGGACAAGAGGCACCAGCACGATTGGGAGTGACAACACCAGCCTCGGAGGCCAGGAGCCTTGCAGTAAAGTGTCCTCTGAGAAGGACATCAAAGACCAGATCTGCCATAGCTGCTAGAATCCAAGTAGACCTGTGAAGACAGGACCATGCCACGGGATGGGCTTCTAGCAGACAACGCCAAGGCTGTAGAATGGGACAGGAAAAAATTGGTGATTGTGTGTTACCTGCCCGTGACTCCAACTGAGGGCCCCTGAGCCACCTGACCGCTCCACAGGAAGCGAGCGTTCCAGCCAGCATGGTGCTCTGTCTAGAGCTGCAAGAACAAGAACGCTGGGCAGCCAGAGAGGGTGGACTTCTTTCCACCGAGTCAGCCATTCTGCCGTCTGTCAGGCAGGTGCAGGAATGGAAGGACCAGCTCCTGGAGAAGAGAAACTGACCACAAAGGCCTCGCTAGCCTGACATTCACATCAAGCTGTCGGGATCTGAGAAGAAAATTCTCCTGGGGACAGAAACTTCTCCTTTTCATCCTGACATCATTGTTGTGAAGTTTGCTTTAAATGTCTTGTGGGGGGCGGGCAGAGCCACTGACAGTGCATCTGAACTTCCTGTCTCTGCACGGAGAATGAATGCTTGGCTCGAGTTCAGGTGGGATTATAAACCCCGAGTGTTGATGTTAGTACCATGAGGAAGCTGTAAAACATATTTGTTCCTTTTTTTTTTTTTTAAACCTGAGGATGTAATAAATTGTATGAATGTATTTTACTCTAAATCCCCCTACTATTTTGTTTTGTTTTGCTTATTATTCTTTAAAGTATCCCCGGCTGGAGTGGTCAAGTGCCCAGGAGTTCTGCCCAATGGACTAAGGTCTGGGGCCAGAGCCACTGGCGGGTAACAGGGACCATCTCCAATTTTTTCCTGTTCGACTTTACAGCTCCAGTCCTGTCTGATAGGAGCTCACCCACTAGTGTGGTCCAATTTCACAGGTCAACTTGGCTTCTGGCCTTTTTGCAAAATAGTTTGCAAAGCAAGATGATTCTGCACTTTCAAACACCATGCTGTTTTGTTTTGTTTTTTAAAGCTTGTTTTTGCTCTCATAGTTAGACTAGAAAGGTAAGACTCGTTAGTTTCAGTTTGGGATACTTTGCCAAGACTATATTTCTTGAACTGTTACTAACAATTGAGAACGTTGAAAGGCAACATTAAAAAAAGTTTAAACTAACACACAATCCTAGGTATTTATGGGGACCATGTGATGTTTTAGTACATGGAGATGCTATGTAATATTCAAATCAGGGTATCTAGTTCTCAGACATGTATGATTTCTTGTGGTAAATCACTCAAAAATTTTGTTTTCTACCTTTTTGAAGTACACATACATTATCTATAGTCACCTTACTGTGACACTGAAACTAATTCCTCCAATTTAACTATATTTGGGTGTCCATTATCTCATCTCTCTAGGATGCCTCCCAGCCTCTCATGACCACATTTTACATCTATGTGATCAACTCTTAGCTTTCACAAAATGAGCGAGAACATGCAATAGTTGTCTCTCTCTGCATGACTTATTTCACACTTACTCTAGAAAAGTCAAAAGACATTAATACAAGTCACCAGCACTAGTGAAAATCACTCAACTTAGACCATTTGGGGATCGGGAGCGGGGGAGAGGACTGTTTTAATAGGGATCACATAACACTGGCTTAAATAAAAATGTCCTTTTGTTTACTTCTGACATACCCATGCAAGATGATGGGTAGTTGGAGGGTTGAGGCACCGACACACTGGAAACAGGGATGGAGGATTTTGTATCTCATTGCTTCCTTATCCTCCAGCCTGTTTCCCCCATTTGAACGATCACAAATAGATCACTACTTCCTGGTCCCTGGCCTCATCAGAAGAAAAGCAGGAAGAGAATGCAAAGAACTTGTTCTCATAATTTCAGGGCAAAGTCAAGCTGGATCTATTGTTTCCATGTCCAGTTATTGGCCAGAAGTTCAATCACTTAGCCATCGCTGGCAGAAGTTATCTACCCAAAGTGCAAGGGTTCTGCTAAGCTAGAAGCAGAGGAAACCTAATGGTGGACAACTTTTTCATTTTATGTTATTTTTCCCCATTTTTATTAGTGCCTATCAATTGTACAATGTGGGGGAGGTTCATTATGATATTTTCATATATGCACACAACATACTTTGATCATAAAAATAATAAATATATATTTAAAGACACAAAGATTTAAGGAAGCATCTACAAGCATACTGGGAATGATATGCACTAAGTTCAACATTGTGGTCCCCTTAGGGCACAAGGAGCATCGAGTCCTGGGATGGGGAAAAGGGTCTACAGGGACTTTGAATTGTATGTTTGATATGTTATTTTTAAAATCTATTTGAAGCAAACATGGTAAAATGTTGCACTCTACTAAAGTGGGGTAGTAGGGACTGAGTGTTTTTGCTTTGTCTGTGTTGGAAATACATCATTTGAAAATTAACAAAATTTGGCATTATCTCAACTATGCTACTGTGACTCAACTCATCCTTAAAATGCATTTCATCAATTTAAAAATGCACATTTTGCTATTCTGATGTGAGTGCATCTAATTACAGTCAGCAGCACATTTTCTTTTAGTGATACATAAAATACCACCATACTTTACAGATGATGGTGACTTAGATTTGAAGATGTGCAATGTATAGATCATATTTCATGTGAGTGTGATGTGTTTTAATGGGGGGGGGGGTGAAAGGACGGAGGTATATCACAAGAAGACATCCCAAGGTCCAGGAAGCTCTTCAGGTTTCAAGCGGCTTGCTGAAAACATCCCTCTGCACAATGTGGGCCAAGGTCACTTCCACCCTATATCAGTGCCTCTAACAGAGATCATGCAAAACAAGAACATGAGGACTGTCTCTGTGACTGAGGAAAACTGAGCAAATAGAAGCCTCTCTCTTCTTTTTCTTATATATCTGAAGTTCTTGGGACTTTCTCAGCTATAAGAAACAAAAGAGCTGGCTCTGGTGGCGTACAGCTGCAATCCTAGCCATTTGGGAGGTTGAGATCAGGGTTTGGGATTCAAGGATGAAGGTTCGAGGTCAGCCCAGGTAAATAGTTTCTGAGACCTCATTTCCCAAATAACCAGAGCTCCTAGACTCAAATGGTAGAGCTCCTGCTTTGCTAGCATGAATTCCCGAGTTCAAACCCTAGTACCACCAAAAACAAGAAAGAAAGAAACTAAACTCAACCACAAGCAGGAAGAAAACTGGGTCAAATCCTTTCTGGACCCAAATGTGACGAGGCTGGGAAGACACAGCAGATACCTATACCACCATCTGGGAACACAAAGGCTGCTCCCTCCCCCCACCTAAGTCACAGTCCTGGCTGGCTGAGGAGGCCATGAGGATTGTCATGATCCATTTCCCTCTGGTGTCTGACGTGTGCTATGTGGATATGTCTTATTGAAAACAAGCCAAGAATACACTGGTCACATTGTTCCCGCAATATAATCAAGAAGCAAATGAACCAAAATGAGAAGAGATCCATACAGCTGGTTTTGATCTGAACACAGAACACCATTTATTTAAAAAAAAAAAATCGTGAAAGTTTTCTTCATTTCTCACATTCAGTTAGTATACAGTTGGTATTTTCAAAATTCAAACCTGATGTGGGTTTGGAATTCAATGAAGCACACTGGAAGACATCTGAGTAAAAAAAAATTCAAGTTCTGCCATATGCTACTGGTACATGAATTTGAATATCTGAAAGGTAATCGAGAAACGAGAATTCTTCCGATTCTCCTTTCCAACAACAGTAATTCATAGCAACTGCATGTTTTATAGATAGGGCCTCTTCCCATGTGGGGAGCAACAGGAGGCTGGCCTTGCACTGCAGCCTGGCTACTTTATGAGTGTGATTCTCGCGAGACCACTGGACACTCGGCAGCTCTCTCAGGTCTCTGGTGAAGGAAGAATAAGGATTCTGACCTTGCCAGGCATATGAACACACAAGAGAGTTTCTAAAATATGAAAGTTCGGTAAGCAACTGGATGAAAAGCCAGAGGGCCACTCACAATGGCTGCTCCCAAAAGACAGGTCACACTGTGAAATAACTCTCTCTTATCAAACCCATCAGATTTGCTCCTTACTTCTTCCTATTTAACCTACATGGTCACAAAGGAAATCACCAGGGTCAATCCCCCAGCAGGGACTCTCCCCCTTGCTCTGACACTTGTTTGTACCCTGGATAGGACAGGAAAAGTCCTCTTGACCCAGCTGGGGGAGTTCCCTGACAGCATTCAGCTAGCCCTGCTCATCCTGTCCCTGGGCCAGGCCTCTAACTGGGTCATTCCATCACAGAATGTACAAGTGAGTGGTCATGTGTATTGCTAATCCACTCACGTGCTTTCAGGGGACACCGACACACATAAGAACAAAATCCGTGGCATTATGTTAGCTCAATGGCCAAGCCACATGTCAGGAACCCAACCCACACGCTTGCAGACTGGCAACATCACCACAGAGGAGTCTGAATGCGGAACGTTTTGTTTCCCATGCGTTTGGAAATGGAAGAGCATATGGGTTTATGATGGGAGGTGGACAATCTTTTATCCCCTCATTGATAGATGAAAGATGAAAATGACAACGCTTCTTCTGCATCCAGCCCAGGCAGTAATTCACAAAGGACGAAGGCTTCAATCAGCTCCAGTTTCCATAGATTTGTGCTCTTCCCAGAGGCAGCAGAGCAAGCCAGAGTAGAGCCAAAAGCCGCAGCTCTGTGTGAGGAGAGGGTGGGTGTGTCCACCATCCCCCTGCCCAGAGGCTAGTGTTGCCACCCCACTCCCTCACCACCACATCTGAACCTAACCAAAGACCCAGGGCTGGGAGAAATCCTGGAGGCACAGCTTCACATTGGGTAGGAGAGACCCTCTTCTTGGTATGACCTTTTTGTAAAATGACATTTTACAATATTGCCACTCTCACAACAACAAACTTCCTCTAACAGTAACCATCGCCATAGGATCAATTCTTGTCACTTCCCCAGCCCCAATTAGTCCACCCAGGAACCTGGCCCCCAGAGCTCTTAAATCCAATCCTCTCCCAACCCTCCAGGAGTTCCTGAAGCAGACAGGGTCTATCTTAAAGCATTTCCTTCCTTTGCCAGGACAGCAATGCATCAAGATCTAGGGTGACTGCCATCCCAGGCAGTGAAATACAACATGAGGTGGGACAAAGTTTTGGGAAAGACATGTGGTGAATGGATTAGCTCCCCACATGGTTTCTGCCGGGTGGGTTGTAATGGTGAATCTTATCTCTACCTCATGCCTAAGGTGGCATGACGAAGGGAGCTGCTGTCAATGTGTTGCTGTTTGTTTTGGTCTGTAGGTTGCCTAAAATTACACAGCTAATGAAACACTGTCCTTGAAGGCACCTGCTCTACACAGTGTGTACAGCAGCTGGTCAAGCAGTAGGTCAGGTTAACCCAGAAAGCCAGTAGGAGAACAATGGCAAGGAGCTGAAGAATACCCAGCCAGCACCGGGCTGATCTGGAATTCTGGGGTGGTAAGGTAAGACACAAGCCACTCAGAGCGATCAGGTTGCCCCACCAGTGGAAAATGGCAATGGCAAACGAAGGCTGCTTTCTACTACAGACCTTGGCAAGCCAGGAAACACTTGAGACACTGGAGAATTTGACCACGTCCAAAAACCAAGGCTCAACAATAACTCCATAGTTGAGCAAGGGCTTGGCTCCAAAGGTCTTTCTGTTTGATTACAAATCATTCATCAACTCACCTTAGCTTTGTTGTAAGGAAAAATTCTGAAAGAGATCAACCTTAATTTTATTTAGGTCACAGTGCTGACATACACAAATAATGGGAAGTGCATGACTAATTCAGAAACAGCAAGGAAAACCAATGCTGAGTTTATTTCTTAACACAGTAATCCGTGGGTTACACAGGCATGTGCCATGGTGCCGCCATTAAACACACAGCAGTAGGGAGATTCATTTAAATTCAGTTTTTTAAAAAACTATGTTAGTATATAGTGACTTAAGTCCAGAAGTCACACATTTAAGAATAGCTTTCAAAAGCATTTAGAAAATGAAGCTCCCATACCTATGTATAGGCAAAGCATGATGGTCAATCCTAGATGGACCAGTCAAGTCCGTGCAACACCTACATTTACTGTGATAACTAACATATCTACATACCCTCAAAAATCAACCAGCCTTCTGCATCTGGAACCACTGGGCCCTTAAAGGACCCAGCATTAACTGGTTGAGTCACTCAAGTGGTAGAGCGCCTATCTAACAAGTGTGAGGCCCTGAGTTCAAACCCCAGCACTTCATTTTTGGGCTGGTAGAGTGGCTCAAGTGGTAGAGTACCTGCCTAGCGAGTGTGAGGCCCTAAGTTCAAACCTCAGTGCTGCCAATAAAAACGGACCTGGCAAAAGATGATAGGAAGTTGGAGCACGGGGGAATTCCCAGGTGTTCGGCTCAGCTCAGAGCACATGCCCTGCTAAGAGGGTGGGCAGCACTAGGTACAGGCAGAGAAGACTCTTGTCATGGTGCAGACCTTGTATGTTTTCAATGCTCTGCAAGGAGGAAGGAATATCTTCTCTGAACACAGTGAAAACGACAGCCTAGAAACTCCACAGAGCCTTTCAGTCTACACAACCCCAGACAGAGTTTGGTCTGATGGATGGAGAAGACAGTGTTGACAGTCACTCACCCAAAAAGAAACAGAAGAGGCAGACAGAACAAAGAATGTTTGCATCATTCTGATCTCCTTGTGAGTAAAACTACAAAGAAACTGAGGCCAACTTGGAATATAAGTGGACACGCTTTCAGCAGTCCCCAGGGCTTCTGAGGCCCAAAGCCACAGACGAGCCCCTGATGATCTGGAAGAGGTAGGCTCTGCAGACAGTCTGCATTGCTGACAAGTGTTAAGGGACACTAATGCTGGAGCACATCCTGAGTAGCAGGATCTAGAACACCACAACCTCAGGGCCCTTTTGACTTCAGGCCTTTGCCCCCTCCCACGTGACAGGCTTTGCACATAGCAAAAAAATAAAACCATCCGAATAGATTGGCTCTATGGACAGACATGAAACCTCCTGATAGCTTTTATATCCCGATTATTGGCACCCACCAACATACCTGCCATGAGCTCATCTCTCTCCTGTGCTCACTCTGTTCCACCTCCCTGGCCTCCTTGCTATTCCTGGACCACTTCACACTAGCTGTCCCCTCTGCCTGAAGAACTCTCTTTTTCAACATCTTTCTCCCTCACCTTCAGTGCAGAACCAGCCCTGCCCCTCTGGCTTAAAATATGGTGCCATCCTTGCATCTCCTGCTCCCCCTTCCTGCCTCACTGTCTTCATAGTTTTCATAGCTCCCTGCAGATGGAATACATTATTTATCTTGTTCATTGTCCCTCTCCCTACTCACACATCACCTCCAAGAGGGCGAGCATTTTGTGTCTTGTTCATTGTGTGTAATACCTAATCAGCCCTTAAAATAATGAAATTTTTAAAGTGCCAACCATCACCGTCAAGGACTCTGAGGAACTGTTTGCTTACATCTGATGTGAATGGTACTTTTTTTTTTTTTTTAATTTGAAGAAACTACTTCTTGGAGCTTTCAAAAGGACCCGTTGCTACAGATTGCAAGAGATATTTTTATCCTGCCATGCAAGAATAGGCCTCATGGAGAGAGAAACCCCATGTTTCCGGCTCTCGTTCACCAGCAACCTGATGGGATTCCTCCTCCTCCTCCTCCTCCTCCTCTTCCATCCTTTCCTCTTCCCAGGAGCCAGAGATGAGACTCAGACCAAGATGGGCAGGCTGGCCTCCCCAGGAGAGGGCCCCCACTCCTATACACAGAGAAAAGCAGGAAGCAGGTGGGGGGATTGCTCATGGTGCCTATGACACCTGCACGGGGTCTTCCTGCCAGTTGGTACTCTGCCTCTCTTACTAACAGAAGTCGGAGCTGCTTTGAGATGGCTTCAGCTCCACAACTCATGACAGGGATCCTGAATAAGTCTCATGACATCCACAGAATCATAGAAGGTTGCATCTTCCCCACAACAGTTGTAGAGAACAGAAGGTGGTGATGCCAAGAGGACTGTGTATCTGGAGAAGCCAAGGACACCTTAGCTGCCCTCCCCTGGCTGTCATCTCCCCAGTGATGTCTCCACTTACACAGGAACTGAGAGCACCATCACATTCAGAGTTATGGGACATTACCAGAGTTTATAGATTGTAACTTTAAAGTTGCCTCTTCTCAATGCCTGCCCCCCTCCATCTTCCACCCCAATGTACACTACCACTAGAGCAGCCTGCAGGTATTCAAGGATGTCCAGAGGGTTCCTCAACTCACCTGGGGTCAGGAGCCTCAGAAGACCTGCTTGGCATATAATTCACAGGTAATTTACAGTTTTCCCTGGAGTCTGGCTGGAGGGAGGCTGGGATCCTGGGCTTATATAGTACACACAGCCCTGTTTAGCTGTGGTCACTTTCAGGTACATGCAGGACCACTAAGGGAAGATCCAAGTTAAAGGTCACCCTTGAAGGCATTAGAACTAAATTAACCAGACTTGGAGAGGTTTTTCATTCTTGATATTAACAGTGTGAAAACTCAGAAGCCAAAATGACAGTTATGGCTTTTTTCAGAATGGCTCACCACTGTTCTCAGTTATTTGCCCACGATAAAGGCAGACAACTTTGTTGACATCTCTCCAGAGCAGGGCAAAAGCCAATAGCGAGGGGCTTGGGAACAGAATGACTTTCTTTAGCTTCTGTGCTTGCAAACTGAATAGACAAAAGACAGATTAACAGGAGAAAAAGCATACACATTTTATCTGATGTTAATTTTTTTACATGGCATGGGGGGGGCTTAATAGAAAGAAGTGAAAATACCAAAAAAGTGATTATATCCAGGTCTTAGACATCATTTTAACAAAGAGTGATAAATTGTGGCGACAGGACAATACTAAGGAAACAGGAGTTTGGTCTGGGATGGTAAACAGTGTTAAAGTCACTAGGAAATATATGAGGAAGATTAACAGAAGGTAAGGTTTATCTCCCTTGTACAAACAAGCTCATCTTGCCATCAAACACCCCATCTCCAGTAGTAAAAATATTTTCCTTTTCCTGGTACAGGAAAAGCACCCTTCTCCTGGGAACTTCATGCCTTGATTTTAGCCAGAAAGGGGAAGGGCAGAGAACCCTTCCAACACCCTCTTGTTTCTTAGTTGCCTTCCCTTTGCAGTGATCAGTGTTCCAAAACACTTGGTGGTGGCATGTTCTGATTTCTTCAGGACTGTAAAGCCAGCACTGCTGGGTGGTGGGGGTGGGGGAAGACTGGGAGCTACGTTCATGTGTCAAGAGTGATATGCTGAAACAAGGAAGAAACTAAGTGGTCACAGCATCCTCAAACCCTGTTTCAAATGCTACCATTTTTGAGTTTGTTTGGTTCTAATCTTGAAAGCTTATCTATTGTTATACCAGCTCTTACAATCTCCCTCCCTCTCTCAGCACACTGTTGCCTTCCCCTCCACTTACAGAAAAGTCAACACTGCCAGATGAACTAGAAGAAAAGGAACATTGCTCTGTGTGTCTCACAGGATTTGAGTGGCTTATGTCCAAAGGCTGCAGAAAACCAGGGATGACACTGGTAACAGGAGAGAAGACAATAAAAGGACCACCAGGGCCAAGAGGTGACACAAAAAGAAGAAAGTGGTACGTAAGGAAAAGGAAAGACGATGGAGAAGGGGGGAGGAGCTGTCCTAACAGCTGGCACACCAAGCACTCAACTCCCACCAGGAGGGGTCAGAACTTACAGGAACAATGGCGCAACCTTGTGCTCCTCATTGTGCTTTTCTGCTGCAGGTCTTAAAGGGAACCAGCCATTGTAATGGATTTCCCGTTGGCCTCCACATCAATCAGACTTGAGACCTCAGCGTGTGCAATTGGAAACTGATGGCTGTCCTCACTTGCTTCCTGGGTGAACTTCTGTGTAAATCACATGCCAAGACAACAGTGATGTTACCTCAATTAAGTGCAATTAAATTGCCAAGGAATGAGTCTTATCACAGAATCTTAGAGCCCGAGTCTTTAAACCTTAGAAACAGACATCATCTACTGTTACCAGATTTTATTGATATGGAAACTGAGGCCCAAAAGGGTTGGTCAAGGTCACATTCATTAGGAGTACAGCTGGTGCCAACTGTCAGGACGTCACTCGTTCTACTACTCACACTGGCTCACACTACTACATTTAATTTTAGTTCATCACACATTCAGCTTGCGCTTTCAAGGAATTTTATAGTCCCCATTCCATCTGTGCATTTTGCCATTCTACTCTCTTCACTTTATTCAGTACTTCCCATGTTTCTATCTGTTGCACTCTCCTTAAAAGAAGAGGACAAATTCAAGAGTGTACATTGATCACCATCTGTGCGTCATTTCGACAGCTCAGAGATGGCAAAAACACCCACTGCTGAGTTTGGTCCCTCTTCTTGCCATTTTGGGCAAGGACAGAGGAAAGATTTCTTCCAAGATTTGCAGTTGCTACAAATAAGGCCACTTAATTGTCAACTTATGGCAGACACTGTCATCTAAAAAGGTAGTAGATATTACTTTTCAAGAGTGTGTTAAGTACAGTTGAGACTGTTTCAGTGGAAACCAACCAGTCAGAACGTATTCATTGTGAGCAATTGTTCAAATAACACGTGTAATGAAAAGTTGAAGGTTCAATTATTAGACTGCCAAATAATGAACGTGGAGGGTGGTGAGCTGCAGCCCTAAGAACCCCAGGGGTGCTTAAAGGGCCATTATTGTGACAGCCTCATTGCCTCTGGGACCCAGCAGCAGGTGTGTTCCTCATCTTCATGAGGGAGACTTGGTCAAAAGCCACATGACCTGAAATGGCTGTAGGGTTTTCAAAACACTACCAGGTGTGAAAAAAAAAAACAGCAATTAAGCATCCAAATTGTTAAAGAATAACTGTTTCTTTCATGCATCTTGGAAAAGCAGAGCACACGGTGTTATTTTTGCAAGGCACTGACACACAGAAGGGTATCTGATTTGAGTGCAGATACGGTATGCTCTGAGAGAGCTATCAGTGCAGATAAATGCTTCAGGGACTTTGAGCTTTAGAAAAATGGAATCTAGCTAAAGTTTCTCCTCTCTCTGCTCTCCTAGTTGTTTTAATCTTTTATATCTTTACATAGGCCACATGGAAATAGAAGCTTCCACTCTTTTAAGGTGTAAAAGTAAATAAACCAGTGAAATTTCAAGGATGAACATGTACTTAGTATTCTGTATGTAATAACTGGTTTTTCTGCTGTAACATGAGTTCCGGCTTCTGTGGTTAAAATGCCACTTGGGACTCAGGGCAATATGATAGTTAGTGGCCTTCCAGAGCACAAAAAGCTCTGTGTTGGGCACATCAGGCTTTCTTTGGAAAAGATAGTCTAGCCTAGTGTCACTCTTCTTAACCTTGGACCTGAGTTTGTACATCTTGACCCGTCTCTCCATAGAGCTGAGCTTCTCTCGTCTACACTCTCCAGGGACTAACTTAAACACTAACTTCCCGTTAGTGCCATCTCTAGGATGGGTCACATCTGCTTGTCTTCTTGGCCACCACCAAGGCTCTCAAAGACTGCAATTCCAGGCTCTGCTCTTCCTGCTCCACCTGAGAATGTGTTTCTCCCTCCCATCATACACCCTGTCTAATTGGGTCCCCATTCTCCAGGCAGAGGAGGACTCTACACATGAAATATTAAAGAAATAGATGTCATATCCCTAGAATTCCAGAAGCTTATGATGTTGGGTGGGCTACAATCATACAATCACATAGTATGGCAGGTGCCAAAGAAATGATCTGGAGAAAGAGATGAAGAGCAATCCAAGTGTCACGGAGAGATGTAAAGTTTAGACAGGTGCAGGGTATTTCAGAGAGGAGAAATGCATCTATCCATCCATCCATTCATGCAACAATCATAACTTCATAATTAAGGAATAAGGCACTTCAGGTAATAACAAGATGGATGCTCTAGGAGCTTATAGGAGAAGGTACGCCCACCAGCATCTTTGGAGCTTAGATAATTATGATGAGGGCCTGAAGAACCATGCAGAAGCCCCAGTGTTCTTTGGAAACAGTCTCCTTCCACCTCCTGTCCTGCTAGCAAGATCACCAGGGTGACTCTGGGTGCTGTATAAGAAGGTCACAGACAGCCCAGGTATATTGGCATCTATTGTTTATTTCTTCACTAAAGACTGAAACTTGTTAGGGCAAAACTCAGTCAGTACCAAACTCAGATTTTTACATATGCGATTATTTTTTAAACAGTCAAAGCAAACTGAATCTTAGTCATTTAGAACCTGCCTGTTTTGCATACCCTGAAAAAATGTAGTCATCATCTGTTAGCTGGTGATAAAAATGGAGCCTGTACGGTTTTAAGACCCTGAGCAATACTGCCTTTGAAACAATTTGACCCAGAGATACAGTGCTATGCTAATAAGTGGCAGATACCATCTAGACACATGGAAGCCCCATCTGTGGTCCCTCTTCCCCTCTTCCTTGGAAGACCCTCCATGGACTCCTCAGGGACTTTCTCACCCTCAAGTCTATAACCCATTAAAGTGTCCCCTAAGAAAGCCTCTGACTCCTGCAACTTCCTGGTCATCTGTGTGTGTGTGTGTGTGTGTGTGTGTGTGTGTGACTTCTGGGGTTTGAACGCAGGACTTGCTAGGCTTTCTGGCCATATCTGGTTCTTTGATCATCCCCAAATCTCTTCAACTCTCTATACCAGGCTGCCATGTTTATAGCCACATGACTTTGTTCTCCTGGCAAGGCTGATTGGAGAAGGGGTAAACACCTGACTCAAGCTGGGCCAATCAGATTATTTTTCTTGGAAATATAGAATTTAAAGAATATGAAACAGTAAGACATCCACGTATCCTTATATTATGTTCTCCCTCCTCTCACCTACCCTTGCCAAGAAAAACTACTTTGTTTGAAGGGGTCTTTGTTAATTGCAATGATACCAAATAACTAATTTTAGCATATTGATCTCATTGTAGGGAGAGATGAATTTCAACAACGGGTGATCAGAACAGACTTTGTGTAAGAAGGGGATTGCAAACTGGAATTGGGCCTTAAAGAATGAGTTCTTCCCAAGTACTCATCTACAGAGGTGTGAATGAGCATTGTACCTGCTCCCAGGGAACGTGGCCAGGTTTTAGGAAATGGTTAAGCCAGAGGGGTGGAGAGGAACTGAAGTCAGGCAGGTAGGCTGAATGCCAGCTGTGGGTATCTGGGTGTACTGAGGCTGCAAGCCAGGGGATGCAATAAAGAAGCCGCAATTTTCATGTCCTGGCATCGTGAGGTATCTGTGATATATACTGAGAGAGGAGCTGAGGGAAGCTAGAAAACTGAAGAAATGATTGTGAAAATATAGTCTCTATGTAAACACAAGGCAAAGGTAATCAACGAGACTGATCCCAGATAACCCAGATGTTATAATTAACAGTTGCAGACTTAAAGACCCATTAAAACTATGCACATGATATTTTACCATAACAAAACCCTATGCACATGACATATTTTCATAATGAACAAAACCAACTAGAAAAATATGAAGTTCTGAGTGGGCTTCAGAATAGAATGGAAAGAACAGATGAATCTATGATCGTGAAGAAAAAACAAAGGATTATCCAACCTATAAGACAGAAAGAAATAAAGAATGAAAATTATAAAATGAGATTATCTATCTATCCAGCCATCCATACACATATAGCAATTAGAGTGTGAGAGGGTAATGAGGAAAGAGAAAAAAATAATAAGAGGTTCTAGAATTATTTGAAGAAATGATGGCCACAGAATTTCCAAATTAAAGATATACATTTTCATGTCCAAGCAGCTCAGTAAACACCAGGTAACACACACACAAAGAAAGCCACACATAGTCACATCATAGTTAAACTTTTGAGAAAGATTTAAAAAAGAAAACAAAACATGGTGAACGTACCCAGAAGGGGTTGAAAACACATTATATACAGAAAATCAAAGGCAAAGATGATAGCAGAAGCAATGTAGACCAGAAGACAGTGGAGCTGTATTAAAGTACCTGTCAAATTGAATTTTTATACTCAAGTGAAATAGCTTTCAAAAAAAAGTGACATGTGACAGGCACAGGACCAGGACTGATGGTACATGCCTGTAATTGTAGCTACTCAGGAGGCAGGGATTGGGAGAGTTGCAATTTAAGACCAGTGCAAGCAAAAAGTTACCAAGACTCCTCAAGCCATAAGTCAAGCATGGTGGTCCATGTCTATCATTCTAGCTATGTGGGAGGCATAAATGAGAGAATGATGGTCCAGGCTGGCCGGGGGTAAAACCATGAGACCTTATTTGACAAATAACTAAAGCAAAAAGGGCTGGAGGCATGGCTCAAGTGGTAGAGTGCCTGCCTAGCAAGCATGAGGCCCTGAGTTTAAACTCCATCCTTCTCCCCACCCCCAAAAAAGAAATCATGACTGTAGTTTGGGTCTTAAATGTGTTAGAGGCATGGTTTGCCAGGGAGGTGCTACTGGGAAGTGGTGAAACCATTAAGAGGTGGGGCCTAGTGGGAGGTCTTTTGGTAATTAGATGCATGCCCCAAGGGAGTAGGGGACCCTGGCTTCTTCCCATTTCTCTTCTGCTTCCTGGCTGTGAGGTGAGGGGTGTTGCTCTACCATGAGCTGCTGCCATGCCATGAGGTGCTACCTTACCACAGGCCTCAAGCCATGGGGACAAGTGACATGGACCTAAGTCTGTAAAGCTGTGGGCCAAAACAAGCCTTTTCTCTTTATAAGTTAACTATCCCAAGTATTTTATTACAGGAATAGAAAGCTGACTAACACAGTAATTATGTAATTTAATGTAAGAGACCTGTTTTCCTTAACATTTAAGTCTCTTTATAAGAGAACTAACTGCTTAAAGTAAAAATATTAACTGGGAATGGTGCAGTCAACAAGGAACATAAAAGTAAAACATATGATACCAACAAAGGCATAAAGCCTGGGAGGAAAGAAAGATCAATGTATTCTTATAAAATTCTCTTTTCGGGGGAGGGGTGGGACTGGGGTTTGAACTCAGGGCTTCACACTTACAAAGTGTGAAGGTGCTCTACTGCTTGAGTCACACCCCCAGTCCATTTTGCTCTGGTTATCTTTAGAGGTGGGTTTCTCAAACTGTTTGCCTGGGCTGGCCTTGAACCATGATCCTCCCAATTTCAATCTCCCAAGTAGCTAGGATTACAGGCATGAATCATTGGCACCTGGCTTCTTTTAAGATTCTTACACTGCATATTAATTAGTATGATATCACTGGAAGGTAGACAGTGATAAATTAAAGTTATTTACTACAAATGGTAAAGCAACCACTAAAATAATAGCTATCATTTTTACATTTACTACAATGATAAATAAAAGTAAATAAAAAGAGCCAAAAAAGGATTCTCAATCCAAAAGGAAGTAGAAAAGGAAAACAAAAACAGATTGAGCAGATATAAAACAAATAACAAAGTGGTCAATTTAAACCCAATCAAGTCAGTATCAGATTATATGTCAATAGTGTAAATACAACAATTAAAAGACAAATTGTAAGATGAGATCAAAGAAAATGCAAGAATAAACTATATGCTGCTTGTAAGAAACCTATTTCAAAGACAGAATCACAACTAGGTTAAAAGAAAAAGGATGGAGGAAGATATGCTATACTAACAGTAATCAAAAGAAAACTAGAATGTCTTCATTACTGTCAAAGTAGAAGAAAACTTAAAACATTAAATGATTATATCAAAGAAGAGCTGAAGTCAATTACTTCAATTTCTTTTACCTTAAGAAACTAGAAAGAGAGCAAATGAAACCCAAAGTAAGCAGAAGAAAGGAAATAATAGAATGGAAATCAATTAAATTAAAAAATTGAGAGAAGTCAATGAAACCAAAAGATAGCTTTTTTGAGAAGGTCAATAAAATGGTTAAGTCTGATCAGTATTATTGGGGGAAAAGACAGAGAAAAAAACAAATTACAATTATCAGGAATGAGAAAGATAATATCAATATGACCTACACATATTAAAAATATAATAAAAGGACACCCTGATGCCAAAACTCACTAATTTAAATTTAGTTCATGCATTCTCTGAAAGACATAACAAAAGTCAATCAAGGAAGAAATAATCTGAATAGACTATTAAAATAATTGAATCAGTAGATAAAAATCTTCCAACAAAGACTCTAGGCCCAGATAATTGCAGTGGTAGATTCTACCATTTATGAAAAAATAATACACAAATGCTTCCAGGAAATTGAAGAGGACAGAATGCTTTTCACTTTATTCTACAAATCTAGAATCACCACAATACTGAAACCAAAGATATACAAGGAAACTAAAGACCACATCCCTCATTAACATGCATGCAAAAATTCTTAAGAAAAAATGGTAAGAAAATCAAATTTAATAATAAATGTATAAAAGAATATGTGACCAAGTAGAGTTTATTTCAGGAATGCAGGGCTGATTTAACATTAGAAAGATCACCAATATAATTCACTGTAATAACATATAAAACAGTCATCTTGGTTGATACAAAAAAAAATTTGACAAAATCCAGCATCCACTCTTGAGAAATTGTCAGCACGATAAAACAAACAAGAACTTCCTTAATTAGAAAATAAGCATCTACAAAAACAAAATAAACAAAAACCCCACTACTGATATTTATCCTACTTAATGGTGAAAAAAATAAATGATTTCCTACTAAGATCAGGAAAAAAAAAAAAAAGACAAGGTTTTCTGCTTTCACCACCTCCATTTAACCACTGTATTGAGGGTTCTAGCCATGTAATCATGCAAAAAGAAGGTACCCAGATTGAAAAGGAAGAAGTAAAACTATTTGCAGATTATGTAATGATTTTCCTCTAAAAAAAAAAAAAAACCCCAAAGAATCTACCAAAAAAAAAAATCCTAGAATTTATAATAAGTGAGTTCAGCACAATTGCAGGATACAACATCAATATACAAAATGCAATTATATTTCTGTATCTTTATAACCAGAAAGTGCAATACAATTTCCAGCAACATAAAAGTGAAACACTAAGGGCTGAATCTGACAAAAGATGTACAAGACCTATATGATAAAAACTGTAAAATGTTCCTGAGAGAAAGATCCAAATAAGCAGAAGGATATACTATGTTCATGGATTAGAAGATTCAATATCACTAAGATATTAGTTCTCTTCAAATTGATCTAAAGATTCAAACTAATTCAAATCAAAACCCCATTAGGCCTTTTTTCCCCATCAGTTGCTAGTGTGTTAGTATAATGGACCCAGGACAGCACAACTTTCAAAAAAGAACACAGTTGGAATACATACATTGCATGACTTCAAGATTTATTATAACACTATAATAATCAATACAGTGTGATAGTGACATCATGACAGACAACTAGGTCAATGAAACAAAATAGAGTTCATCTTTAGATTCACATATATTTAATTAATTGATTTTAAACAAAGGCACAAAATAATTTTGTGGAGAAAGAGGTTTTTGTAAAAAAAGGTTCTATAACAATTTGAAATTCATGTTAAAAAAACACAATGAATGTCAATATAGATCTTATACTATGTATAAAAATTAATTCAAAGTGAATCACACATCTAAATGTAAAACTATGAAACTTTTAAACACAAGAGAAAATCACTGTGACTTTATATTAGCTACATCAAAAGAACAATCTATAAAAGAAAAATAAAATAGATAAATTAGACTTTAAAGTTAAGAATTACTGTTAACAGAATGAAAAAGACAAGTCAGAGATGGAAATAAAACATTTGCATATCCTCTATCTGACAAAGAACTTGTATCTAAAATACATAAAAACTCTCCAAACTCAATCAAAAGCAAATAACTATCCTAAAAATATAATGGATAAAATACTTGAATAGGCACTTCCCTAGAGAAGAAGTATTAATGGTGAATAAGAACACGAAGACACGAGGGACATTAGTCATCAGGAAATGCCAATCAATCGATCTCCACTGGGACACCTATTACAACAGCTAAACTTCAAAAGACCAATCAGACCCTGCTTGGACCAGGAAACGAAGCAACTGGGACTCTCATACACTGTGGGTACAAATGTAAAATGGCAAAAAAAAAAAAAAAAAATGGAAACATTCTGGCAGTTTCTAAAAAAGCTAAGCCTACGCCTACTATTTGGCCCAGCCATTCCAATCTTATGTGTTTACTCAAGAGAAATGGAAGCATATGTCCACATAGAAAATTGTACACAATTGCACTCAGCAGCTTAATTTGCCATAGCTATAAACCTGAACAACTCAAACATCCATCAAAGTGTGAATGGGCAAATTGTGATATGTCCATGCCATGGAATAGCAGTCAGCAAGACAGAGGACAGAAGTGTCAATCCATGCTGAAACGTGGGCAGACCTTAAAATAATTACACTGAATGAAAGAAAGTACTCACACCCTGCTCAGAAAACTACATACTATGTAATTCTATTTATATAAAATTCTAGACACTGCAAAATAATCTATCATGACACAGGCAGATTAGAGGGCTTGCCTACTTGCTAGAAGATGAAGAATCAAAGTCGAGATTACCATGGGGAATGGAGCTTCAGCAAGTGTTACATGGAAAATTCTTCAGGTCGGTTAGATTTAGGCAAAACAAAACACAAATTCGTGAATCGGGCAGCTCCCAGAACTGTAAAAGATTACAGCAAGTTCTGAAAACTCCAGCCAACAACAGGATCAATCAAACAGCATTTATAGAAAAACAGAAGCAAGGCATAGAAAACAACTTACTGGTTATAGCTTAGTTAATCAACTAGTCAATTGATTGCAGTCCATTTAATTGGTTACAGCAGCCCTGCAACCAAGCAAAGGGCAATTGCAGTGATTAGATTCTATACTGGTTTGGTGTGTTTGAGCCAGTGCAGGTGCTCAGTTCTCATCAGTGACTTTTTACAAACTATTATTTAACACAGGTGATGGATATCTTCATTACTTTGATTGCTGTTATGGTTCACAGGTGTATGTTAAAAAGTATCAAACTGCACATTCTAAATGTGTGCAGTGCATTCTACATCATTATATTTCAAAAAAGGTCTTCCTTTAAGAAAAAAAACAAACATTACTTGATATCTTAAGATATGCTTCTTAAAGTTTTCCACCAAAATATTCCTATAGAAAAAAAGAATAAAGTCCTAGGGGTCTGGGAATAGAACCCATCAGCTGTCAGCCACAAACCCATATATCATTTTTCTCTAAATTAAGGAAAAGAGCTTGCACCAGTGGCTCATGCCTATAATCCTAGCTACTTGGGAGGCTGAGATCAGGAGGCTTGAGGTTCAAGGCCAGCCTAGGCAAAGGGTTCACAAGACTCCATCTCCCAAATAGCCAAAGCAAAATGGATTGGAGGTGTGGCTCAAGCAGTAGAGAGCCTGCTTTGCAAGCACGAAGCCCTGAGTTTCAAAGCCTAGTCCCATCAGGGAAAAAAAAAAAAAAAAGAAATAATGAAAGTTACTTTTCGAATCATATAGAATTGAATTTATCTTAACAAATTTAAATCTAGCTATATTGACCTCAACTTGCCAACGAAGACACAGGCAGACAGACTACAGTAAGTACTCAAGAGTTGAAATTTCTTTAGGACTTTCTCTTTCCCTTTGTCCCAGACCTTGCAAAATCTCAATGCTATCTATCAGAGCATTTATGATATCACAAGTAGCATTTTCAAACTTTAATGTACAAACAAATCTCACAGGGGCTCTTGTGAAAATGCAGGTTGTGTTTAGTAGGTCTGGATTTCCTAAGATTTGGCATTTTTGACCGAGTCCCAGAAGATTCATCAGCCAGGCATGGTGGTATGTCATCTCCTGCTCTTCCTGGCAACACTCATGAAGGCTTGAACTGTCATGGTTCTGAAAGTTTCATCACTAGACCATCAACCCCAGCATCACCTGGGAAGATGGGAGAAATGCAAATTTTTTGGGTCCTTTCCCTACTCCCTGGGTCAGAAATTCTGCTAGGGGAGCCCAGCAGCCTGTGGACAAGCCTTCTAGGTGATTCTGATGCATGCTGACGGTAGAACCACTGGCTTACCAAATGAAGACCTGAGTGCAACTGGTGAAACACAACTCCATTTCAAAAGGCCTGGCGTGGTACAAGAAAACCATAGCAACCTAAGAAGGAAGCCTGGCTATGGGAGGCTATTTTCAACCAGAATGTGTTTTTGTCTTCCAGGAGCCATCAGTTCTAATTTTTTTTTAAAAATAGAAAGTACCAGTTTAAGTACACAAACATAAAAGCTTTCTTGTCGACAAGGTACCATGTACATACATACCACCAGCACAACCACAAACTCCATCTCCACATGTTTACAATAAATATGTCACAACCTTATTTGTAAAAACCCTCTTCCCTCTGGAAACTCTGTTTAAATTAGAACACATAAAACTCCATGTATTCTTCAACTTTACAAACCTTAAATAATGTTTGAGAACATTATAAAATAAGGAAAACAACACAGACGCCGGTTTATAGCAGCAAAATGAAAATCTATCAGCTGGGCAAACAATTTAATTAGAGAATCCTGTTTATAGGGGTGGTGGCAAGTTGAACTAATCCCAAGTTTAAGCAGCATTTCCACTGATCATGCAGTGAGCATGAGGGCAGTTGATTATTTTGAATAATTCTGTAACTAAAGTAGAAATTTTAAAAAATCACTATTGTAAACACCAGATAAATGAAATCCGTGCAGTACTTCATGTAGATAACAGAAGGTGTGGCTATACACATAGCAAAGGCTCAAGAGACACATTAAGTTGAATCATAAACACAGAAATGTAGGAGCCTGACATATCAGAATTCTGTAAAAATAGGAAAAAACTAAACTTTTTATACTCAGTCTCCCTCAAAGGTCATACAGAGAATGGAAAGTATATAAAAATTAGTATCTATAAAAAGAGCACAGATCACATCAAGTAGCTGGAGACCACATAAGTCAAGCCTAAGATACTAGGATGTCTTCATCAATGCCATGTGCCAAGGAAAACTAGTCTACTCCATCCAACCCCCTCCCCCTAGCTATCTTAAGGAAGCATTAACACCAGCAGATGGTCTACACTGCCTCTCAGTGTGGTCCAGGGTCACCAGCAAAAGCACCACCTGGAGATGCCCTTTGCCACAAATGCTGACTCTCACCAGTCCCACCTTGGCCCGGTTGAATCAGAATTCGAATTTTCACAGTGTCTCTAAGAGACACGTGAGCACAATGAGTTTGAGAGAAACTACTCAAACTTACCTGGGTCTCTTGGATCCACCTGGGGAGCCCTCCTTCCCCCACCCCACCCCAGGACTTCCTGACTTTCTTTCTGACCCTTTGAGGCTGAACCTCCTCTGGGGTTTGGCTTTGCCACTTCATGGAAGTTGGTATTGAGGTAAATCACCCCAAACTGACATAGCAGCTCAGGAAAAAACCTGCTGGTAGGAATTAAGTGTTAAAACTTTAACAAATTGTATTGAATTTTGGACAGGAAGGTGGATGTGATAGAATTACTCTTGTTTTACAGATTGAGAAAAACCAGTCTCATAAAATCAAAGTGAACTATTTAAGGTCAAAATTTATTGTTAGCAAAGTACTAACTACAAGCCAAGTTTCTTTTTATTTACATTACATCACACTGTCTGGTGTTCCCTGGAATTCCTGAAAAGGAAAGAGAAAAGCTGCCATGGAAATTGGGCTATGTGGTTCCAGCAGACCTATTGACATGGCACCATTTCTTTTCTTCCTTTCTTTCCTTCCTTCTTTATTATTCAGGTATTTGAGGGGGATTAGCTTTTAAGTTTTTAGTATTTAGTTGTTGTCTTTTTTTTTCAACAGCAGCAAATTAGGATTAAGACTCACCTTCCTGCCAGCGCTGGTGGCTCACACCTATAATCCTAGCTACTCAAGAGGCAAAGGTCAGGAGGATCTCAGTTCAAAGCCAGCCTGGGCAAATAGTTTGTGAGACCCTATCTCGAAAATACCTAACACAGAAAGGGCTGGTGGAATGGCTCAAAGTGTAGGCCCTGAGTTCTGGGAAAAAAAAAAAGTCTCACCTTCCCCAAGACACTTGACTCACCCCTAGACTGAATTTTGTCTACAGGTGAATGTAGTTACTTCCTTTTTCCTACCATGGAATTCACATAGAAAATAAGGATTAATCTCCTTTTATTGTGTTTTGCTTATCATGCTTCATAATCATGCTTTTTTTTTTTTAACAAATTTAAGGTTTGTGCACCAAGGAAATTAATCAGAGCAGTTCTACTTTTTTGTTTTTTCCCTTAATAGCATGTGCTTGGTTTGTGTCTGTGTCACATGTTGGTAATTCAAAGTTTGATATTTCAAACTTTTTCACTATTATTTTATCTGTTATAGTGATCTATGATTAGTGATCATAATTGTTTGTGGCACCACAATGTGCACCCACATAAGGCAGCAAACTTGATAAGTGTTGTGTGTTTTCTGACAGTTCACCCGTCTCTCTCTCCCCCCAGACCTGCCTATTCACTGAGATAAAACACTGAAATTAAGTCAATGAATAACCCTGCAGTGGCCTCTAAGTATTCAAGTCACATGTGTCCCACAAGTGGTCAAGATCAGCAAGAAAGGTGTGTAACAGAGACAGGTCCAAAGCTGAGCCTCTGGCATAGCTAGCCACATGGTGAATGCAAAGGGAAGGTTCTTGAAGGAAAGCATAAGTGCTACTCCAGCAAACACACACATGATAAGGAAGCAAAACAGAGGGTCAACTGATGCAGCAAACTCCATTGTCTCATTTCCAGAACTGCCACAGCCACTCCAACCTTAAGCAACCACCACCCTGATCAGTCAGCAGCCAACAACACAGAGGCTGAACCCCCAAGCTCCCCGCCCCCGGCAAGGCTACAACTCACTGAAGGCTCAGCTGATTCTTAGCATTGTTTTAGCAATATTTTTAAATTAAGGTATTGTGGTACCTTTCTGTCATTGTGACAAAACACCTTAAGAAGATCAACTTAAATAAAGAGAGATTTATTTTGGGTTATGGTATCACAGGTTTCAGTCCATGGTCACTTGGCTCCATCGTATCTGGGCCTGTAGTGAGGCAGAGCATCATGGTGGAGAGGGTGTGGCAGAGTAAAGCTGCTCACTTTGAGACAGTAGGAAGCAGAGAAAGGAAGGGTGTGGGGACAAGACATACCCTTCAGATACAGGGCCCCATGACCCTCTTCCTCCAACCAGTCCCCAACTCCTAATAGCCCATACAGCTACAAACTCACCAGTGGATTAATCCATCATGAGGTTAGTGCCCTCGTGATCCAATCATCTTTCAACAGTGTCACCAGCTGAGGACCAAGCCTCCAACAATGAGTCTCTGGGGACATTCCCAATTCAAACCATAACAAGTATGTATGTTGTTTTCTAGATACAAAGTTATTGCACACTTAATAGACTGCAGTATAGGACAAGCATACTTTTAATAATTTTTAAATTATATAACTGGGAAAGGGAAACCAAAACTTTATGTGACTCTCTTTACTGTGATATTTTCTCTTTTTTGGCGGTGGGACTGGTGATTGAACTGAAGGCTTCAAGCTGACTAGGCAAATACTGCATCCCTTGAGCCACACCCCCAGTCACTCTGCTTTTGGTTTCTTTTTCAGACAGGGTCTTGTGACAGATAACTTTGCCCAGGCTGACCTCAAACCATATCCTCTTACCTCTCTCTTTCCCCTCAGTAGCTGGGATTACAGATGTGTACCACCACACCTGGCCCCTCCGTATTCTCTTTAATGCAGTGCTCTGGAACTGAACCCACAATATTTCCAAGGTATGCCTGTACTTAATGCTTTCTCCATGATTAAAAAAAAAAAAATCTCAGGACTCATTTTTCCAGGAGACACTGAAACTTCATGTCTTAGCACTAAAAGAAAGTAAGCTATCCAACTGGTCTTAGTCAAGGGCTCTCTGAGTCTGTCTCTAAAAGGCTTCTGCTCCAGATCCTTCCTGCACACGCAGGCCAAGTCTTCCAACATACACCAAACTGTCTCAAAGAACACACGGACAGAGGGAGACATTATTCATCTTTTAGGCAAGAGCTTCTCAAATTCCACTGAACCTTAGAATCCCCTGGGGAGCTTTGTAAAATTCCTGTGCCCTAGCCACATCCCGGACCAATTAAGTCAGAGTCTCTGGGTGTGTGTGCAAGCAGGCGCCACACTTTTTCACATTCACACGCACATTGAGAGCCACGACTCACTCTCCCAGCCCATCCTATCCACAGCTCCACTCATCCCATCCTCATTCCACATGCAGGGCAGCAGAATCTTGGGGGCTATTTTCATCCACATCCCAGAATTTGTTCATGTAAAACAGCTGTTTCAATAAAGGATACACTTCTTGCAATGCTCTTTCATTTGGTAAAGAAATTCTTTCTCATCTTATATCCTTTCCCATTAAAGCGTAACCTACAAAACAGCAGACAAATTACACTTAAACAAAGTCTATGTAGGATGGCTCTTTTATCTCAGTGTTCCATCTCCTCTTTATGATCCTATTATTTTACTGCAGCATGATGTGCCTAATGTCTTAAGTATGGTACAGCTTTTTCTTCCTTTCCCCCAGTCTTTTTTTTTTTTTTAATAGTAAGGTGAAATTTAAGCTGGAAATCTACTCTAAAAAAATCTTCAGGAAAGAGCCCATACAAGTGCACAACAGTATTTATTTTTTACGAGCAGCTGAAGGTTGATCAAAACACTTTTCCCAAGCCACAAAATGTATAACCCCTGGCATCTTTCAGGACTTTTTTTCTTTTCTTTTTTTTTTTTTTTTTTGGGCACACTGAATACAGGCCAAGACATGGCACAGCATTTTATTTTAATTATTATAATTCTTAAGGCTCCTGACTCTTCAAGCAGCCATATTTAAAGGCAGGCATTCATGGCTGGTGGATAACACAGCCTTTTCACCCAGCAGTGACCTAGTTCAGAGAACATGCAGGGAAGAAACTTTTTTGCCAAAAAAAGTGCGGTTAACTTGTCTTTGGATCACAGTTGCCTGTGTGTGAGCGTCTAGGGTATTTTCCAGACTGTTTTTTTGACAAGCAGAGCCTGCTGAATTTGCCAAGTCTAATTCCCTACCTTGGTCTGATCTGCAATGGCAACTCCTCTTAGCAAACCAACCCCATTCAAGATCTCACAGTGCACTGATCCACCTCATTACATCCTCTTCAATTCCACTTTTACCTATTCATAATACAGAACTTCAAAGGAATTCCCCAAAAGAATGGAGTTGGAGTCATGATTGATTTTCTGCTAACACTAGAAGGAAGATTTATGGATACGCCCATAGAAACATACGTCGTCTGTAACACCCTGTTAGTACCAAAGAATTAAAGTCATATATCCTAGTCCATAAATTTGCTTCTGTTTAGTGATAAAGGACCACATCATTAAAGAGGAAGATTAAATAGTTGTAAATAACACCTTTTTTTGCTGTTACTTCTGAGTCTTCTCACTATATCAATTCTCTTTGCTAAGGTCATTGGAGGCAACAGGCAGCCACCAGCCAAGGTGTTTCAAGTGAGAAGTGAGAGACCGATGCAAAGACCTGCTGGTACCTTCACAGCATCCCACAGTGGCTAAGGGAACAGGAACCCCAGGATCTCGTAGACCAGGGTTCAAATTCCAACTGTGCCACTAGTCCTAGCTGTGTATCGTTGGGTCTGATATTCTCTCTGTAACTATCCACATCTCTAAAATGCAAATAATTGCCAGGATGGCCTTTCCAGGGTTGCTGTGAAGGTTAAAATGCTTAGAAACTAGGGCACATGTTAGTTATTCCATTACATTCTTCTTTTTTTGAAACGGATCTCACTATGTTACCCAGGCTGCTCTTAAACTCCTAGACTCAAGCAATACTCCTGCCTCAGTCTTGGAGCTACCTGGCACAGGCATGGCATGGACCTCTATGCCTAATTCAAACTTCATCTTAAAGAGAGAATGCAACCCACATAAAGCCATGATCAAGAAGTAGGTAGTACTTGTGTTTGTCTTAGAGAAGAGTGGGGGTACACAGAGATCAAGCAAAGTCCCCCTCCACACTTTTCTTTCTGAAATGCAAAAATGACTGTCCTCTTTGCAGTTTAAAATTCTTCAATAGCTTCCATCACCAGGAAATTACCAAGAAGCATGAAGTCCAAACTCCTTACTATGGCATAATCCCTCAGTGCTATCTGCACCTTCCCCCCAAATCAACCCAAAGTCAATTACACCTCAAAGCCTTTCTGCAGTGCCATGATAGAGTTGCTCCTCCCTTTACTGGCTGCCATTCTACCTGGACACACTTCTAACAAAAAAGCACCCAGGCACTTCTCTGAAGGTACTGGCTTATGTGTCTGACTCCACACTGTACATGGGAAGTCCCTTGAGAACAGGGACAATGTCCTACTTTTCTTTGTAAATCCAGCATCCATTCCAGCACTGGACAGCTGGTGGATTCCATAAAATGCATGATGAATGAATGGGTGGGTAGAAGGATGGATGGATGGATGGATGGATGGATGGATGCATGGATGGATAGATAAATGAATAGATGAATGGATCGTCCAAAGCCATGAAACAAGTAAATGAACCAAAGCAGAGCACATCTTCCAACTTCTCATTGGGCCATCGTTCCCTTGGTTCTTCCACTGCCAATGGGTGAGTGACATTTCAGAAACACTGGATCCAGAATCAGTGCCATACAACTTTTGGTCATGTGTTAAAAAGCAAACAATAACAAAACTGTATGTTCCATTTGGGTGCATATGTAACACTGGACTTTCAGATACATGGCTAGTAAAGGAGGAACAAGGGAAAATCTATTAGGCAACACTGTCAAGTTCCTTCATGAAAAATGCCTTCATCTGAAACTGTAGTAACACAATTAGATAACAATAATAATACCATGTACCACAATTTATTACCACCCTTTCTTCCAAGGCTTTCAATTGGAATGGAAATCACGATTACTAATTACATTAGACAACAGGAGGTATCATTTTCCAAATGGAACCCTAGTGACATAAGTGAGTTACTGCAGCTTCTCAAATTTCTCACTGCTACCCAAAGAGGAGGTCATTTACTTGGCTAGAGTTAACACAGAAAAACAGGTCTACACAATACATTCGCTCTTTTATTCGAAGTGCAGTTCATTTATGTATTTGTAAATCGGTACTATTGCCCCTAAAAACCACATAGATAGTAAAGCTCACATTTCCCCCCTCAAGCTACTTCATGTATACAGGTGGGTGAAGGCACTGCACAGGAAGTGACAAACCTACTCATGACCTGGCCAAAACACTAAAGACCTGAGAGAGAAAATACAGAAAAGAGGCTCCCAATGTCAGACGCTCATGTAGTGAAGATTATAGGTGTGAGCCATAGCACCCAGTCTTTCTTTCTTTCTTTCTTTTTAAAATTCAGTAATATGGTAGAAGCACTAAACTCTTCACGTGTCTTGGGTTTTGTTTTTGGTTTTTTTGTTTTTGTTTTTGTGTTTTTGGTGGCTCTGGGGTTTGAACTCAGGGCCTTGTACTTGCCAGGCAGCCCTCTACCACTTGAGCCACAGTCCCAGCTCTCTTCACCTGTCTTAGCTGCACCTTCTCCCAAATTGTGCTTTTAAAGGCATTAGAACAGGAAAAAATTATCTGTAGTAAAAATAAAAATAAAACTTAAAAATTAGAATAAAATTTAAGTAGACAATTTTTTTGTGCTAAAAGAGACCTCAGACCCTAAATATGTGACGATGAAATCAGAATCTACCAGAAAGGGATACCATGTGCAGTTCTGACCAAATTAATTGAATGAAGACACTTTTTTGCTTGATTTGTAGAAGCATCTTGCTGGCTAGTATTTTGCACAGCACAGTCAGAAAATGCTGGCCTGGTTGAAAGGACATAAGTCACTCTGCCCTTCTTTTTATTAGTGGTACTAGGGTTTGAACTCAGGGCTTCATGCTTGCTAGGCAGGGGCTCTACCACTTGAGCCAACCTACAGCCCATTTCATTCTGCTTATTTTGGAGACGGGGTTTCACAAACTCTTTTCCCAGGCTGATCTCCCAATTTTATTCTCCCAAGAAGCTAAGATTACAGGCGTTAGCCACAAGTGCCTGGCAATCTGTCCTTTTTTTAAAGACTTGGTCACAGTTTAAGAATAAAAAGGGGATCCCCACAATGGAGAAACAGAGGAGCACTGTAGCAAGTGCCCCAGATGGGGGGCTCTAAAACCATCTAACACAACTCTGAGATATGCTCACCACTTCCACTGTGTAACCTTGGCTTAAAAGTTGCTTAAGCTTCCCAGCCTCCATTCCCACATCAGTTAAATGGGAATAAAGACCCTACCTGCCCCTCCAGGTGAGTGGGAGTATTTATTGAGAAAGGCAAGTCAAATCATCCAACATCTTCAGGAACTGTAGTTTGAGACACTACAGGGTGACAGGGAGTGGCCCACCAATGTCAGTCCACTGTAGCTGCATATTCTTATAATAAAACAAAAATATATTCAACTTGGATACAAGTGAAAGACTCAAGGCGGGTCACGTGGGAAAAGAAAAAAAGAACGTGCCAGAATGGAAGAAAGCCCTGAAGAAAAGTCCTCTCCAGCCAGATTTCCAAGGAAATGAGTTTAATATGAAATTACAAAACAGTGCCCTCGGCTGTTTGTACTTCTCTAGGAAATCTGATATCCAAATATCACAATGTATGAGGGGAAGAAGGAAAATGCAAAAAGCAGCAGGATCCGTACTTTTGAGTTGTTTTCTGGCCCTGCCCCTTCAAATTGCCGTTTAAAACCTAATAGAAGAACTGCATAGGCACCCTAAATTTATGGCAGATTTTAGAATTCAGGGTATTCTGGAGCAAATATATACAGATAGACACCAAGGCCAGAAACCAGTGACTGTGGGGTATGTGGCCAGCTCAAGACCTTGAAAACTGATGTTTCAGCCACCAAGTAAATCAATGTTTACCAGTCCCTTCTAAAATGTCTGCTTAATACAGTTCTAAAACTCAAGCAAACCCTCATTCTAGAGTTTCACAGTCCATATTTTTAAAAAAATGTGCATATATAGTTGCCTGGGGACCTAAAGCAGCCAGTCAGAAAGGAAACAAATGTACTATGTGACTTTAAAAATTAAATTTTGCTAGGCTAAAATGTTCAAAGTCTGCTGCTAAGGGAGATTTGTACAGACTATTCCTCAATATAAGTGGGTTAGATGGGGTCTTGGAAAAAACTTTTGTTGCTCAAGATTTTTCAATAGTAAGTAGGAAATATCTAACAAGTGGTTTCAATGTGAAGGAATTAAATGAATAAATGAGAGAACAAATAAAATGGCACAGTCACAGTGTCTTAGAATTGGAAGAGTTCTAAGATTTGTACTGTTGACACTCCCAAGCACAACTCTGGCATACTGAGTACTTTGAACTGAAGGATGTAGGAAGGGCCTCAGAACACAGTCTCTTCCTGACCGTCCCCTCCTCTTAATTTTCCTCCAGGGCAGGCTGGAGAAAGTAAAATTCCTCTTTCCTAAGAGGAGTGAGAGCAGTTAGATGCCTTCTCTCCCAAAGCCAGCTATAAAGCCTAGAAATAGCCCCCACCTTTCTGTGTGGGAGCTGCCATAAGTGATCTCAAACCTGCCTTGTCTGACAGCCGATCCTAAGATCCTTTTCTAGAAGGGGCCCTGCCCTATGGCCAGGAGAGGAAGGCTGCACAGAGAAGAAGAATCCAGACAGACAGGCCTGGCTGGGTCTCCCATTGGTCTAGCACCACTAGGTCAGAACTTTTTGTCCAATCGTATATCTCCATGGCTACCCAGGCTTCCTCACATCTCAGCATAAAAAAAAAAGTCAGTTTTCCCTGAGTCTTCATTTCTGAAGGCTCTTGTGTCCCATAAAATACTGATTAAATAAGCCTGCTATGGTTTTCTCTTGCTATCCTGTCTTCTGTTATAGGAGTGCCGGCGATGACCCTTAGCACACCTTTGTGTCCCTACAAAGATCTGTGGTTGTACACTGTTGTGTGATGCTCACTAACGCCTCCCTCCAAGCAGGTCTCTCTGTTGGGGTACAATTTCATGGGTAACAAGAGGTCACTTTCAGAGGTTTCAATTTATCTAACATTTTCTGCAAGAGGTAAGAATGCTGGTGTTAACGTCCCTTAGCAGACAACGCTGTTATCTAATTGTCCCTCACATTCCTGTTGACCTCATATCTTAGCTGAGTACTTATTGCAACCCTCTTACTTCATTGCTGGCTGTGGAGTTCTCCCCCCTTCAAAATGTAACTTTGTGGAAGTAAAGATCTTGCCAGTTCCCAGCACCTAGCCTGGCACCTGCACACACCTACAACAGGTGTGCAGGAGAGCTTTGTGGAATGTAGCAATGGGATCCAAGTTGTGGAAGCAGGTACTTCTCCTTCCTCGTGCCTCGAAAACCCCTCATCTGGGTAGGACTACGGTTCAGTCAACTGACTGTGACTTTGATCCCTGCTCTGCCACCTGTGACAGAGCCATGCACCCTGAGTAACACTGTCACCTCTAAAGGTCCCTTATTTGCCAAACTAGATGCTTGAACTACAATGTCAAAGGCCCCCGGCATGAATGACAGTTTAAGATTACTGGGGGGAATATAACCCCAAATCAATAAAGTTAAGAATAATCAGAACAAATAAACAAGTGCATTCTGAGGTTGTTTTACCAAGTTAGTCATGGCTTGGCCAAGTTAGCTCGTTTCTCTACCAAATCACAAACCGTACTTCTGTGCTTCAGAGATTTCAAACAGTAAGATCAATATGGCGGCCAGGCCAGGTCGCTACCAAAGTTACAACCCTCATCTCCTCTCCAGAGAATTCTCAAAGCCTGTTTACAAGATTTCTAATTAGAGATGCAAGTGTCATTTCATTAAACAACATTCTTGGGGACTTTGATTTTCCCTGCCACCAATGGGTTAACATGATGAGATCTTCCTTTGTTTTACAAAGGGGCAAGGAAACACATTTAGCTGATAGAGTCCATTATTAAAATTGCATTTCAGCAGTGGCAAATAACTTCAGCCACCTGACGGTGGGCCTAGGCTTCATTTTCCCTCCCAACAACCCACAGCTATTACATTAAGAGCAGAAGCAAAACAATAGGACTGACAGCAACGCCAACTCCCCTGGTAGATGGAAACCATCAATCTGGGTGCTGAAGTATTTAGCTACAAGAGGAGAAAAGACATCCTTTGATTGAAGGATAAGAGGAAGGAATACACAGGCGCTTTTCAATCAGAGATAGAGTGGGTATACTTGAAGGAGTAACAGCTTCACCAGCTAGATAAGTCTGCCTCAGGACAGCACAAGCCTGCAAGTACACCTGCTGAGGACTGAAGTCTGGGGGCAAATGGGGTCACTCGTATGCTCCGTGGTTGACTTGGATGCTCACAGTCCATACCCATTCCCTGACTGGTAGTTTCTAAGAGAAATTAAATAATGAGCTTCCTTAGGGGCCAAGGAGGCACGAGACCGGTCTTAGGTTGCAACAGCGTTAAGTAATATTATAAGCTCTAAGTCTTTATGCAGAAGTCAATGGAATTAGTAGTAGGGTTTAGAAGCCAGAAACATGGTGCTGAGTTCTTAAAACAAAACAAGACAACCCTGACTATTCCTTTCAGTTAAACTTGGGCTCCAGTTGTCTAGGATAGAATAGTAGTGTTAACAGATTCTGCCTCAACTAAAAAAGGGAACCAGTGGTAGAAAAATCTATTCCTCCAGCAAGGTTGCTGGGCAACGAGCAAGCTTTTGGCGTGTGGCTGATGTCTCTAGGCAGCCCGGACTACACAAAGTAAGCTCCTCCATCACTTACAACTAACTTGATTTTGATGGATTAAAACTGAATCAAAATGTACTTGTTCACTTCCAAATTCAGGAATCAGGAAGAGACAGAAAATATCCCAAGACCCAGCTAAAGACTAACTTATCAGAAACATGAGGGAGGATTCACTGAAGTTCATTCTACAGGGTGATAAATCTTGCATGCATTGTAGTATAAGGCCGAAATATCCAAAAGCAATGAGGAAAAAATAGCTCTCAATATTAATGTTATAAAGATGGCGTCTTGGGAATAGGGATGTAGCTCGGTGGTAGAGCTCTCGCTTAGCATACATAAGGGTCTGGGTTTGATTCTGGCACAGGAAAAAGAATAAAGATGGAGCCTCAATGTAACAAGGAGCTCTGGATTCAAATGCATCCCCAGGCTTGATGCTATTTGAGTAGAGTTGCAATCTTTTTTTTTTTACCTCCTATTTTTGCAGTTGTGGAGATTGAACCCAGGGCCTTGTGCATACCAGGCAAGTGCTCTACCACTGAGCCACATCCCCTAGCCCCCAAACTGCTCTTCTTTACAACATCGTCTTTGACAAACATTTGAGAACACTAGTAGTCAATAATCTACACGTGCTCACCCAGGTCTCTGAAGTCCCAACCCTGTGCTGTGGGGATTCTTAAAATTAGGACTTACAGAAAAATGGCTGCTTCCCACCAAGTTCTTCCCAGCTGATGGGACTCGCTCCAGTGTCACACCTGTTCTTCCTCAGGTCTCTGGCCTACTTGTCAGGGCCTAAGTGCCATAAAATACACTCGTGTTTGTTCTCTAATTTTGCTTCCTTCCTAGCATGTGCAACATACCCTCTCCTTCGGTAACAGGAAGCTGCACACACCTGCATTGACAGGGCACTTCTTCTTTTCATGCACTCTGGACCCTGTGATCATTAATGGGTTCAAGACTACCAGATGAAAGACAGAGGCAAATTTGACCAAGGAGACAGCACTTTTGCCCACACATCTCCCTGGAGGGTCCAGTGAAACCAAACTGTGCCAATCAGCCCTACCTAATGAAGAGAACACACACACATCAGGAGAAGCACTAGTATGTTCCAGCAAGGCACATCTGTCCCATTCATGGCCTCACCCACTCCTCATCCATTATGGTCCATTATGCCTTCAGTCAGTTTCCATGTTTCTTGCAACACATTAAAAATGCACTGCAGGAGCTAAAAGCAGCCTCCTCCGAAACCATTATGATGATAAAATACAACTTGATGGAAATTGATATATTATTATTGCTCCCTAACAAGACATATACCCCCAGGAAACAAACAGTTGTTAGCTTTAATATGAAAAAGAGAGCTAGTGGATATTCCCTGAGGCTGTAGAGAGGGCTGAGCAAGTGCACAGCACTGCACTGCCAGTCCCCACAAGTCTAATGCCTACCACCCTTTAAAGGTTAGTGCAAATGCCACCCCAGAAATCCCTTGTTAAGCCCCTCCCCAAAATACTATCTCTGTTACTGTAGCTTTATCTCTGCATGGAAGCTTTTCTACTCCATATTAATTTTTTGTATGTAATTATCCTTCCTCTACCAGGTGTGCACATACTAATGGCCTTATGCACACAGTAGATGCTCAGTCAATATTAGATGACTTTGGTTTTTATTGGAGGAGAACAAAATAGCATACCAACATAACCCCTAAAAAACTAGACTTTTAGTTTAGTTTACAAACAATCTGGGGCTACCTGGTCAAATCATTAGCCCCATGATACAGAAAGAAGAGTTTCTGGCATGAATGTGGAGTCAACCAATCAACTCTGCTCTTTTTTTTTGGAGTGCCCTTTGCTTCCTGTAAATAATCTAGCAATTGGTAGCTTTGCAGAGGAATTGTCCATTCAGTAAGTAGAGGCCATGAGAAAATAAAGCACTGAAGAAAGAGATTGTAGAAGACAACGAAGATGAAATAATCTCCCATGTTCATGGACTGAAAGAGTTAATATTGTTAAAATGGTCATAGTACTGAAAGCAATCTACAGATTCTATGCAATTTCCATCAAAATTCCAATGACATTCTTCATAGGATTTAGAAAAATAGTACTAAAATTCATATGGAAACACAAAAGACTCCAAATAGCCAAAGCAACCCTGAGCAAAAAGTAATACTGGAGGTATCACACACAATATGCCACTTCAAACTATACTACAGAGCCATAGCAACAAAAACAGCATGGTACTGACACAAAAACAGACACACAGACCAATGGAATAGAAGACACAGCTACAGCCAACTGATTCTTGACAGAGGTGCCAAAAACATACATTGGAAAAAAGCCTCTTTAACAAGGGGTTCTAGGAAAACTGGACAGTCACATGAAGAAGCCCAAAGGTAGATCCCTATCTTTCATCCTGTGCAAAAATCAACTCAAAGATCTTAACATAAGACCTGACCCTTTCACACTACCAGGGAAAAACCTCTGAAGATGTAGGCATAGAAAATGACTTTCTGAATAGGATTCTAATAGCAGAAGATATAGTAACAAAAATTGATGAATGGGATTGCATCAATTAAAAAAGCTTCTGCACAGCAAAAGAAGCTATCGACAGAGTGAAGAGACAGCCTGAAGAAAATCTTTGCCAGCTATTCATCTGACAGGGAATTAATATTCAGAATATATAAAGAGCTAAAAAAAATTTAAAACATAAGGAGCAAATAATCCAATCAAAACATGTGCAAATGAAATCCAAAGAAGTTAAAATGGCCAATGAAAAACATTCAGCATCTTTAGTCATCAGGGAAATGCCAATCATAACTACACCGAGATTCCGTCTCATCCCAGTTAGAATGGTTGTCATCAGGAAAACAAAAACAAATGTTAGTGAGGATACAAAGAAAAGGAACCTCACACACTACTGGCAAAAATGCAAATTAGTCCAGTCACTAAGGAAATCACTATAGAGGATATTCCTCAAAAATTTTAAAATAGAACTTCCATATGATCCAGCTATTCTCCTGGGTATATGCTCCACAGAATCAAAGTCAGTTTACTATAGAGAAGCCTGCATACCCAGTTTATTGCTGCACTATTCACAGCAGTCAAGTTAGAGAATCAGCCTAGTTGCCCATCGACAGGTGAATGGATTTTAAAAAAGTGGAATACCTACACAATGGAATGGTATGCAGCCATAAAGAAGAACAAAATTATGCTGTTTGCAGGAAAATGGATGGAACTGGAGGTCACTGTATTTAAGGGAAGTAAGCCCTTGCCAGGAAACCTGTCTTTGCCAGACATGTTTTCTCTCATGTGCAGAATTTGGGGTAGGGGGCGGACCTGAAGGTATAAGAGAGCTGTTAAGGATGACGAAAGGGAAAAGAGAAAGGGGGATAAGTAAAGGTAACGAGCAAGGGGGGTGAATACGATCAAAGCACATTACAAGCACATATAGAAATGCCATAGTGAAACCCATTACTTCATACAATTAATAAAATGATGCATGCAGCAGAAAAATTAGCTAATCATCAATTCTTAATTTTTTCCTAGTGGCTTCCTTTCTTAAAATATTTTTTTTACATTATAAAGCTAATACAAGCTAGACATAGTAGAACACGCCTGCAATCTCAGCTATTCATGAGGCAGAAGGATCCAGAGTTCAAGGCCAACTCCAGGGAAAATTAGCAAAACTCTGTCTCTAAAAACAAAAGGGCTGGGGGCATAGATCAGTGGCGGAGTGCTTGCCTAGCAAGCACGAGGCTCTGGGTTCAGCCCCTGGTACCTCAAAAAAAAATAAATAAAACCAACACAAATTTATTGCATAATCTTTGCCCTTTTCATGTATACATGTATGCACATATATGTATAAACATACACACATATACTCACGCATATATGTACTCACACACACTATCAATTGTCAATTGTTGGTTACAATCGTTGGGACATCAAGCATGCTCTCCTTGCTTAACGACTGCAAGATCGCTTCTTTCAGTTTTTTGATAAGCACCCCTTCATTCCCTATCCAGAACTCATCACTACTTGTAATGAGTTGTTATTTCCTAGCATATCTGTCTCCCCAACAGCCTGTGAGCTCCCTGCGGCCAGAAACCCACAGCCAAGTGCCAGTCCTGATATGGATGAGACGCCCAGTAAAGATCTGTTGAATGATCTCTGCCTAAATTAACTGATCAGTGAATTCATGTCCAGTGGAAGTTCTAGCTTGGTTGAAGGTTTTCAGAGTATGTCTGGAGATTTAGAACTAGGTCATTGACCTGGTAATTGACTTGGCCTCAAAGAAACACTTGCCGGTCAGAATACCCAAGCTAGCTTTCTTCCTGAGCCAGCCTTTAACCCTAGGAGAGAAAGCAGGAGGAACTGGCAAAGATAAAACACCTATTGTCTTGTTGGAAGAGACCGTTCAAAATCAGACACCCCTGTATGAGATATTCATGACACTGAGTTGAAGCCACACATCCATGTGTGTTTTCATGTACAGGTACAGGACAAGAAGGTCCCTGTTCACTTAGTGACAATTCTCTCCTTCACTGGCTTACACAGTGTGCACACTCTCTCCTGCCCTGAGTCTCTGCCCGACCTGCAGTTCTAAGAGTTTCTCCTACTATATTTCAAATACTTTCCTTAGTATTCCTCACACGTATATTTACATTTGTTTGAATATATGCTCTGATTTTTTATTCAGAATAAAACATCATAAATATATGCAAGTATGCAGTTCAGCTATATCTATGGTTACAATGATTGTGCATGCCATTTCGGTATTATGTTTACTTCCTCTTGTTAATATACAGACAAAGAAAAATCAAAGCAGTAGATAATTTTTAAAATTATTCATATTTGACTCTAAGACACCAACAGTTTCTTTAAACACTACACTTACTTCCCTTCTACTCTTAATTTGATTTAGCTTAGGCTGTTATGATAAATTTATGTTTCAAAGGCATTCACTAACTGATCACATGGAGTAATGTATGTAAAAGTATTCTGTAATTAAAAGCCTAATGTAAATTTAAGTTGTTACCATAATAATTAAGATTTTTTTCTCTATATATGTATGTACATCTATATATTACATAACTATGTAATACTGATCAGTGGCAAAGTTTTCAAAATAAGAAATAGCAGAAGTGTATTGGTTTTTTATAGTGATAAATGCATTATATTTTTTAAAAACTATTCTGTATTATGAAATTAAATTCTTACTGATTTTCTTGGTTTGTTTTAAAGGTCCTTTGTTCTATGAAATTACAGTGATAATGGTCATTTTTAAAGTTCCTATTTGAAAAAAAAGGGAAATTTACCTCTGAAATTTTACAATCCTATGAAAACTAAAAGTCTGCAGGAAGCTAATAAGGCAACAAAACAACATGTCCATCTTCTGTGTGAGGCAAGGAAACCTTGGGCAATCCCACTCACAGTGACATTCCTTGCAAGTGACAACCCCCCCACACACCTCCCAGCATGCCAACATCTATTGGTTGGTGCAGGCTTGTTCCATTCTTCCCTACAACCCCACAAGAAGTACCACATCAGAAGAAACCCCAAACTACAGATTAGCACAAGGTAGGAGCAGGGTAAGGGAAAAATTGAATCCAATTCATTACAGGCAAAGAGACTTCAAAGTCTCCATCGGATGGTTCAAACATCCGTAACAGAATTGGTATTTCTTTTCGGATTCGAGGCATGGCCAAGTCACACAGGCTCACTTCCAGGGTCCAGTTTTCATCTTGGAGGCTGCAGCCCAGGCCAGCTCCCTGCCCTTTGATCTGGATGGAACCAGAGTGTTACAAATATGCTTGTATTAAGCTATCTTCATCTGCCTGAGGGCATCAGTCTGGAATGCAAGATGGGGAGCTTCAGACTGCGAGGTGCCCAACTCTTCATGCACGGTACATTTTTTTCTGGCAGCCTGGCTAATACTCCTTGTCTGGAATGCAGCACAATGCCTGTGCACCACAGCAATGATCAACAGCATCCTAAGGCAGGACTGGAGAGGTAGGTCTCTGTCCTCTGGGCCAGGAATTCAGGTAAAGGACACAGGAAATATAAGTGCGCACCAGTCCCCTATGTTATACCTTCATTAACATCCAGCAGGAATTTAAGAGCACCTAGGAGCTCCAGGCCCCAGGCTAAGAGGCACAAAGAAAGCGCCATTATCTCTGGCCTTCAAAACATGCACATTTCCTACCCATCTCTGGGGTAAATGAATGCTTCTAAGGACCTCCACCCCCTACTTTTCCCAGGTCTTAGCTGCCTAGACTTGACAATGCAGGTCTTCATTTTCAAAATAAAAATGGAGAAAACTTTGTGATGGCCAGGAGACATTCTGTGTGGAAGAATGAAAGTCAACAGCAAACATTCCCAGCAGCTGTGCCAGCACTGCCCTATTTCCTGGACAATTTGCTGAAAATCCTTCACCCATTCTTTACAGGTTGAGGACATCTGCTATGCCAAATTCTCTGCTGGTGACAGAGAGAAACCAACAGAGTCTGCATTGCCCAGGGATAAAATTGCAAAAAGAGAAAGTAGCGTCCTTGACAAATAGCTACAGTGTGCTACATCTGTGTGATTTGTCACCAAGAGATGGTAACCGATGGATGGTCAGAGATGGAGAAAAAGTAGCTCATTTTATTTTTTTACCGGTTCAGACCATACCAGTCCAAATCCCATCCAAATCAAGAGTTCTGGAGTCCTGGGGTCACCGTTCCATGTTAAACACAGAGATAGTACAATTGAGACTACTATTCATTGACTCCTCCAAGCAGGAAAGGTACTACACGTGTGCGTGCACACGTGTGCGTGTGTGCGTGTGGCTGCTGGGGAGCAAGCCCAGGGCCTCCCATGCAACAGGTAAGAACTCAATCACTGAGTTATACCCCAGTCCCAGAACTGCTTTTAATATCATTTTTATTGACCATTCATCATCTAAAACACAGTGAGAGAGTGACTCTATTCTGTAGGGCAGTGGCAGGCAAACTCCAGCCTCCACAGACATATAGTAAAGAAGCCACAATGATGGGATGCACACACAAAGGTTTCTGGTTGGCCTTAAAAGAAAGAAACTCTTTCAGAGAGCAGAGACCTGACAAGTCTTATCAGCCTTTGAAGTTATGCACAATGACACCCTTTGGTTCCTTGCCCAGGGCAGAGGTTTAAACTTTAAGACTCCATTTACTTACCAAGAATTGCAGAAATATTTGCACTGCAGTGCGAGGCAGAAGGTCTGATTTTTTAGATAGCAAATGACATGATGGCAAGGTGGGAGGAACATCTTTTACATGGTGTACCCCACTGTGCCAATAGCTCAAGAGCTATAGGTCTAATTTTCTGGGGCTAATTTCCTTTATTTTCAGTCCTCTGCACTATTCAAATCAGTTCCATAGAATTAAAGCCAAAGTCATAGAAGCAGAAATAGGTTCAGATGCTCCCACCCTCCTCTGAACCACCCCTGGTCCAAACTGTCCTACCAACACCTGTCCTATAGACAGCTGTCCTTACCAGCACCTGCCTTTCCTACCAACGCCTACTCTTTCTACTAACACCAGCTCTTCATACCAATACCTGCCCTTCCTTCCAACACCTGTTCTACCAACACTTATCCTTCCTACCAACACTTGTCTTTCTAACACCTGTCCTACCAACACCTGCCCTTCCCACCAACACCACTATATCTGCAACTCATTCCCAAAAACCTCCCCATACCCAGCTGCCTCCATTATTCCTTAAGTGAGAGTTCACAGTGCTAGTGTCATTTCCCACTAGTGGGACCAGTGGGGACATCATGTCAGCAACTGCCTCCACTCAGTTCTCAAAGGTCGCCTGACTGGTGCTTGTTCCTTACAGTGGGCCCTGTCCTATTGGCTAACCACTCTGACACTGCATACTGTCTCCAGTTGTCTCAGTGCTGAGACAGTTCCAACACTTTCTCTTTCCTTTCTGCTAGATATCAGCCCATTTGAGGGCACACTCTTTTTAGGGCTTCCCCCATGGTTCAGTCCAGGATATTTGAACTCTCCCTTGCCAGAGCTCTTTAGTATTTTTGTTTCATTTTTACTCTCATACCATGAGAGTTATACATTGTTACACAATGCAACCCTAGTGATAGTCTCCTAAGAAAAGTTATGAATATTCTATGCTGTCATTATCATAATTTAGTCATCTCCATAAAATTAATTACTGAATTGCAGCCAATCACTTGAAGGGAAACAGAAGGAAATCTATTGCCTTGAGGTTTACCTTTCTTCTTCACAGAAGAACTCACTGTGGCTTCTATGGTATACTGTAGAAGTATGAGGTTAGGATAGGCCTCACAAGGATCACTGTAAAGAGCATCAGAAAACTCACTCAGTGGACAGGGGCTTCAGCTCAAAGGTAGAGTGCTTGCCTAGCATGTGTGAGGTCCTGGGTTCAATCCCAGAGAGAGAAAGAGAGAGAGAGACTGAGAGGAGGGAATCCCTTAGGATTGCTTGCTTATTTTGTGAAGGATAAAACTATTTGTTTAAGCAAGGCTGTTTTCAGGAAAAGTTTGTGAGAATATTAGCAGAACTCAAGTCCCTACCAGCAAGTCACAGCCTTGTGTATTCTCTGTGATGCACAGGAGTGAATAATGTATAATAAGCTGAACTCCACTCCCACGAGCCAGTGATTTGAGTTCACAATGGAAATGTAAACATGATCCTTGGTTTAAGTTAGCCTTTAACCCCAAGCTGTCACACATAATAAAGTAAGCTCTTTGCTGGGGTCCTCTCATGAGTGGAGAATTCTCCTAGTGGAAGGCAAAGTTGAGTCAACATGAAGGGGAGGAGTTCAAGCACCCCACTTGGCATGTATTCTTTGAGGGCTCTGCATTTGAAAGTCTTCACGAAACTATATCGAGTCTAGGGGCTGTTTGGCCTTCCTAGCAAAGAGGCTACACAGGTTCCCAAATTTATTCAAAGGGAGCAATCTGGTAAGGAAAAACTATCAAATAGTGCTTCCGGGTTAATTGAGTTAAAAGACAAACCTAATAAAAATAACCCTTTGCTTAAATACCATGAAAGTGAAAAAAGAGTAAAATTTAGAAAGCAAACCTCAGGAGGTGAAATCACCAAATACTAACTTTTAATTTCTGATAAAGCAGGAAAGCAGAACTTGAGTCACTTCTCTAGATGTTCAATGCCCCAGTTAGGAGTCCTGGTCCCTGAGCAGCTCCCCAATTACCCAGGGGATTCAGTCCCTGGGTGGCAGTGCCAAGTGTATTTCCAGCCAGCTCCATCACTGATTGGAAAGTCAGGAAAAATGAGCACCCAGGTTATGTTTGATGCTCACAACTTTTCAAGGGTTACTCAGATCTCAGAAATAAAGATTGGCAGAGCAAGGGAAAAGCCAGCCAGACTCCTCAGATCATTAGAATGGTGGGAATAAAATCACTTTCTCAGTTGTAAGGAGTCAAGGCAAGTTAGTGTTCCAGAGCCCAAATGCAAAAGGAAAAACCTTCACAAACAGAAAGGCACATATCTGAAAGTCAAGCAATACAGGGAAGAAAGAAAGAGTATATGGAATAATTCTGCTTAAGTGACTTTCTTTCTTTCATGTATATTGTACCTTATTTTAATGAAAGGAAAGGAGAGTTGCAACCTTGTCCATATTTTTTGTTGTTGTTCCCTTTAGATTTTTCAAACAAAATTAATACTATCTGCACAAGAGACAAAATTCAAGTTCAAAAGGTTACCGATGAAAAATAACTAAGTCTCCCACCCCTGTGGCTGTCCACCAAGTTCCACTCAACACACACACCAAAATTAAACAAACAAGAAAAAACAATTCTACCAAAAAAAAAGAAAGAAATTAAAAAATATCTAAATTTGGTGTATGCTTTCAGATAAACACTAGCATTTCTTTCCTTTGTTACAAGAAGAAATATAATGTCTTTTGTAACCTCTTCCTTCCTCATTCTGCATTTCTCACTTAAAGTGTTGTGGAGATCATTTCACACTAACACAACAGAGCTGCCTTACTTTGTACAAGTGCAAGTACATCCATAGGATGCATTTCAAGAAATAGAATTGCTTGGCCAAAGTTACACGCATTGTCTATTTCGTCTAATATTATCAATTTGCTCTTCATAGAGATTGCATCCATTTGCTCCCATCAGCAGGATGTGGAGTCAGTGAAAAGTATTAGCAACTATCTTGAACTATGCCAATCTGACAGGTAGAAATGATCTCTCAGCTTATTTTTTAGACTTCTCTTATTAACAATTAGAGTGAGCATCTTTTCATGGTGAAGAGCCTTTTGGATTTCCTTTCATGTAAAATGCATGTTCGTATCTTACGTGAGTTTCTACTTCCTTTTCTTTATTTAAGGCAATCTCTCTAGCAAATAATATCCAAACTGGTCTTTTGTATTGTGCTTTTTAGTTTCCTAAACTCATTCATATACTATTCAATTTAATATTCACAGTAAGCTAATAAAGAAGCACCAAATTACACTTCATTTTGTGGCCAAGACAGCCTAGGTTCAGTTGATCAGCAGATCTGATTGAGGACCCTATTGCAAGTTTGTAGCCAGGATTAGAATTTACCTCATTTACCTCCCTGACTGATGATAGGTTTGTGTGTGCCTCTCAGGGGCTGGGGATATACCATCTTTTTTATTTTTTTTTTGGCACCACTGCAGTTTGAACTCAGGGCCTCACTTGCTAGGCAGGCATTCTACCACTTGAGCCACTCTGCTAGCTCAGGGCTGGCAATGTAGACCAGTGGTAGAGCTCTTGCCTAGCATATGCAAGGCCCTAGGGTTGATCCTCAGAACTACAAAAAACAAAGTAAGTCAAAACAAAAGAAACAAACAAACAAAAAAGAAAAACAAAACCAAACACCTATAGATCGCAGATAGACTGGAAAGGAAATATTCTCTTTTTTTCTAATGGTTAATTTATACTTTCTATTTACATAGCCACTTTTCAATGTGAAACAAATAAGGGATGCTAAAACTTTTTTTATTTTTTTGGTTTGGGCAGGCTAAAGATAGGCATGAAACTCTCTGTATATATCATCAATGACTCTGTTATTACCAGGGGTAGGGGACTGGAGGTGGAAAGGAATTAGGGGAAGACTAACCCCAAACCCACCCCCAAAAGTCATGGACTTCTGTACAGGTCTTCCAATACTGAAGGACATGGAGAAGAGAGTGAATGCACCAACCCCTCCTAGGAGGGTACAGAACACACCCAAAAGAAGAGAAGGTCAAAAGTTATGCAGGGCTGCCCTTTGGGGGCTGTTCACAAGGAATGCTTTTGGACTTAACCTAGGCTATAGATTCCTAAGTATACTCTGCCCATCCCTGGTCTCTAGTAGAGGGACAGAAAGTGACCAGCTGATTTGAGAAAGGGGATAGGAAGAGGTATTCCATCCCCCATTAAGGAGCACCAGGGGAGGGAAAGCAGAGCTATGAACCAGGAAGAGAAAACCAGAAAGAGACAAAACGCTATTAGAGCCACCAGAACCTACAAGGCAGGAAAAGGCTTGGTGGGCATGGAGCACATGAGAAGTCTGAACTGTGGCTTCATATTCTAGTACTAGATCAGACTGAGGCTTAGCCCAGAGCCCAGTGGTTGTCACTGAAGGCCAGAGTACAGGATGAGCCATCTTTCATAAATCTGAGCTCACACCTTTAGCCAAAGGTGTCAATTTCATCATTTCAATGCTATATCAGTTTATTCATTCCCTTCAAGAGTCATCATTTCCACAGAAAAATGACAAGTCTTTTCCCAAGTCCCACTCTCACTGAAGGATTAATATTTCGTAGGTTGAAAAGACCTGGGAGAGTAAACATGCTAGGATTGACTGGAAATTCCCTCACAGTCTGACAGAACTCCTGTCCCATACACAGGACAGTGAGATGTGCCAAATTCAGCACAATATGGGAGTGGTGGGTCATTCCAAGGGCATCTAATCAAGTTCCTGGTGGCATCTAACCACATCACCACTAACTTCAGGTAGCCAGTTTGTGCTAGCCCATCCTGAACTCCAGCTCAACCTTGCCTGTTTGGCTGAGCATGAGGCAGGTAGGTCAGGCAGATGGTGAAACTCGGTTTCAGGTGTAAGCATTGGAAGGACATCTTTGACATCACACGAACATCAGTCTCACATTATACAAAGGCTAGGTACCAATGTCAAAAATAAGGCAAACACCAGGACAAATTACTGTAAAATTTAAAAATTACTCAATTTACTTACTTTACTCAATTACTCTGCTTACTCAACTGTAAGTAAACAGAGTAAAGTTATAGATGTAAAAATTCATGATGTCTAGTTACAGATGGGACCAGGAAGGTGGATATTGAAGACTTGGTTGTACTTCTCTGGAAACTATCTATCTATCTATCTATCTATCTATCTATCTATCTATCTATCATCTATCTATCTATCTACCTATCAATTATCTATCAACCATCTATCTATCTGTTAATCATCTATGTATCTACCAACCTATCAATCATCTATCAATTATCTGTCTATTAATTATCTATCTATCTATCTATCTATCTATCTATCTGTCTACCTACCTACCTTCCTTGGCCAGGAGCACAGGGTTATGTCCAACAAAGGACAGGTTAGCAAAAAACCCATGCTAGTGGAGGCAAAAGGTGGTATGAGGCCAGAAGGCAAACATATAGACATGGTAAAGGGGACAACAGTGCAGACACTAAGGGTGGGGGGCAGCCAGTCAGTGAGGGAAGCAGGGCCCTTGCTGAGCTGACAATGAGAGAAGGCTCTACCTGTGGACAGGGCAGAGCGCAAAGATCCTAGTTCCTAAGGTTCTCTGCTATGTAAGCAAGACAGGAGGTTTGGGCCCAGGAATCTGAGTATGCGTGGACAACCAATAAAAGAACCAAGCCTCGAGGTCGAGGCCAGACTAGACAACAAGGACTGTGGGTCCACGTTGCTTAAACACTACCCCAGGACAAGATGAGTTCCAGGACTGGGGCAAGCTCTGTGACTCAGGGAAGACTGAGCTGGTCTTGGTGTGAGTTGAGGAAAGGCTAGGACCCACATATAAGGAAGGAGGAAACAGGGCAGACATCACTGTCTGATGGAAAAGAGAGGTGACAGCAGGCTGAGGTGGGCTACTGACTGAGAAATTTAATGCATCCTTTGCACCCTTCTCATATCTGAGTGAACTTGGCCTTCTCACAACATGAAACTTCCTATTTGTCACTTCTGAGTCTTGCCTGCCTTCTCTGGAAGCAAAATACTGCCAAAATGTAATAAGAAATGTGCAATTATAAATCAGAAAGCTCATTTTGTTTATCACAAGGATCAGAACTTCTACATACAATTGCGTGCCTGAGCCACGCTCCTCTTAATGCTAAGTGGAGGAAGTAAGGGACCAAGTGAGGTCATCCTTGTTAGCTTTGAGACAGGGAAGCAAAGCGAGGTGGACAGGGGCAGTTGCTCCAGTTCACAGATGCACTTTGAGGGGGGGGAAGGGACTTTCACAAACTGGGGGTGGGGGGGCTGTGCTAAGCTAGTCTTCCTTGCAGAACCAGAAATGAGCCCAGGCATGGGGCTAGCCACACTGTGGCCACAGGTAGCCCATGGGTGACTGAGGAAAGATGGGGAGTACAGGTGGGACCACTTTCTCACATAGCCTGCCTTGTCTAAACACAAGGAGGGGGGACCATAATCCGCCCCCTCCAAATTCACTATTGAACTCAATCATGAAGCAGAAGCTTTGGACTGCAGAAGCGAGTACTGGACTCTGCCAGCCTTATGACAGCAGTGTATCTTCTCACAGACTTAAGACTGACTCCAGGGCCAGTTTACAAGTCTAAGTCTCATTATTTTATAATGGCCTACCGTTATGGGCCAAAAATTAACATTATCCACCAAGTATTACCTGCTTGCCAGTGATTTATTTTTTGCTATCTCCGAGGATATGCTAAATAAAAATAAAACCAGCTACCAGTTACTAAGTGTATACGACAGGGCCAGTTACTGGGGGAAGCACTTGACATACATGCATTTGCCTCTCAGAGGAGGCAACTGACTTGAGGAATTTCCCAATGGGAGCCTGGAAACCAGGTCTCGCTCTCTCAATGCTGCTTTGTGGCCTCTAGGTGTGCCTTAGTTCAGAAATTCTGCTTTACCCTATCCCTGGACTAACTGGGAGGAAACTGGCTGTAAATGACAGGTAAAGGAGTCTGGGTGACTTCTAGCTGAAAGTTAGTCCTGAGGTGACACTTTGGAAGTATGGCAGATCTAGCCTCAGCTAGACTGGGACTGCAGAGTGGCCACCTGGCTTGAGCAGAAGGTGGCTCCGCAGAGAGGAAGTAAGGGAAGACACACGGCTGGCAAGCATTGCCAAGGGTGCTTCCATGACATACATGGTCGTTATTTTAGTGTCACCATGATCAAATACCTGACATAACTTAAGGGAGGAATTGTTTCTTTTGGCTCATGGTTCCGGAGGATTCTGTCCCCAATTGTGAGCCCCCATACACTTGGGCAAAACAACATGGCAGCAGGAGAATGTCATGGAAGAGGCTGTTCACTTCAGGGTACACAGGAAGCAGAGAGTGAGGAAGAAGCTGGGGGCCAGGCATAACCTTCAAGGGCACACCCTAGTGACCTACTTCTTCTAGCTGGGCCCCATCTCCTAAAGATTCCACCACCTTCCAAAACAGCATCATCATCTAGGGACCACACCTCCAACGCATGAGCCTTTTGGAGGACACTTCATATAATAAAGGTGTGAAGCTCCACAGTGACCTCATATAACCCTGATGTTCTTGTCCACCTTCAAAGTCAATACCTAGTTTCACAGACATTAGGGAAACAAGGTAGCAGAAGGGATTCTCCAAAAATACTTGAGGAAGGTGTATGCAACGATGAACATGGCATTTGTGAGAAAGAGGATTATAATTACTGCTGCTCTGGTTTTACCTTCAGATTGGTATGATCCTGAAGGAAGGAAGGGGTGTGTGTGTGTGTGTGTGTGTGTGTGTGTGTGTGTGTGTGTGATGTTAACTTATGAAACCACCAAAATAATAAACAAGACCCTTTTATTTGGTGAGGCTTGAACTCAAGGCTTCTCACTTGCAAAGCAGGCACTCTACTACTTGGGCCACACTTCCAGTCCATTTTGCTCTGTTTATTTTGGAGAAGGGGGTCTTACAAACTATTTGCCTAGACTGGCCTCAAATAGCTGATCCTCCCAATCTCAGCCTTCCGAGTAGCAAGGATTACAAGCGTGAGCCACTGGTGCCAGGTTACAAGACCCTCTTTTGTCTCCTGGGCCCTGCCCTTAAGTGCCTTCCCCTTGCTCCACTTGTAACCAGGAAGCAGGAATTTAACATTTCCCATTCAACCTCTCACAGGAAAACTACTCTGAATTAGACATCACTAATTTTACTGTCATACCATCAATTCTTGGTAAGCTTATCTAAGTCCTAGGAAAAGAGTCAGTTGCCAACAGATTCTGAGCATCAGGGTCATTCAGTATTTGCATATGGAAAGAAAGAACTCCACAGGTTGAATGTCTTTAATCTGAAAATCCAAATCCACACCTGACCTCATGTGATGAATCCCAGTCAAAACTCAGGCACACTAAAAATACTGCATAAAAGCGAGTGATGGTGAACTTGTTCAAAGTACCCTGTACACATCCATGGAATTATCACAATGAAACCCCCTTGTGCTACAAAAGTACGCTAATAAAAAAATCAACTTCAAGTTATGTCTACAAGGTGTAGGTCAAACAAGTGAATATCATGTTTAGACTTGGGTTCCATGCCCAAGAATCTTCTATCATTATGTACATGCAAATATTCCAGAATCTTCCCCAAATCTGAAACACTTTGGATCCCATGGCTTTCAGGTAAGGGATGCTCAGTTCAACTGTACTCACCTCGCCCTTAACTGGATCTCTGTCTTTCTATCCATGTAAGAAAGAGGAATGGATGAACTTGAACGTGGCAGGAAAGTGCATGGAAGAATTACTCAAAGGGAGTCAAAAGGAACCCAAAAGTTGTACTAATATTCAGCACTATTATAGTTCGCAAGTTTTGGGATGTGTGAGAGTGATCTTCAGCAACATCTTTCCATGTGTCATTTACAGGGAAGTTCTGTTTCTTCTCATCTATTCACCCAGTTCCCATAGAGTCAAAATTAACCCTGCTGTCAAGAGAGTTTATTACTATTCATTTAAGAACTTCCAGGCTAAAGAGTGATCAGTGGGATTTTAATGTCTCAGGAAAAGGGAGAAAAAGTGTCTAAGTAGAGCAACGGGAGTGGAACTCGCCAGGTACTGGAAGGTCCTATGCTGAGCATCTAATTCCAGGTTCCATCCTATGTGTGGTGATTCCAAAAACAAGCCCTGTCCCAGGGGTTCATAGTTCTCTGCAAAGATACCGACAGTGAACACGGTAACACGACAAGGACCCCTAACTATTACTGATTTCAGCTACTATCCTATGGGACTTACCAACTTTATCTTTACCAGGTACAATTATTAATCGGTCCATCTTACAGGTGAGAAAATGGAGGCGTGTGAGGTAACAAACATCTGAATAGTACTTCCTGTAGATGAGTTTCAAGAATTCTGACATACTATCTCATCTGATTCTCAGAACCACATGCAGGAGGTAGCATCTAGAGTATCGCACAGTCAAACCACATGGCAATGGCAGAACCAGGGGGAGAAGGTGGGGCCCCTACTTGCAAAGATGACATTAAAAGGCAGTGCCTTGAGATCCTAACGAGGCACAGACAAGCATTCTGTAGCTCTTGCCCAAGGAGGCAACTGCTCCCTGTGTGGTCAGTGAAGGAAGGGTGTTAGAAGAAAGCCTTGGAGGGTGGGTAAAGTCAGATGGGCAGAGAGGGACAGGGACCTCATTTCAGATGGCAGGAGGAATCAGAGCCAAGCGTGGAGGGAAGTAGATCTGTTCACTTGAGAGAGATTCAAGGGGGCAATTGAAGGAGACAAGAATGGCAGGAAGTGGACAGACAGCCCTGTGGATTTTTGAGCAGAGTATAAGGAAATTAAAATGACCAAGCCTTCAAGATGAATTTAGAGTGAGTAGAAGAGAAAAAAAATAATAGCGATGGAGAAAGATAGGATTTGATTGTGATTGCTGAATACATTGCAGAATAAATAATATAGAATTAGTTACTGTAGACTCTAAGTTATAATTACTGTTATAAATAATTACAGAACAGATATCAAAATAAATAAAATCAACTCTCCAAATTGAAGGATTTTAATGCTTTTTTTTTAACAACTCAAATAATCTCTACAAATAAATGTCCACAACTTGAGTCTTGTTTCTGAATTGTTTCTAACTTTATCTTTTTTTATGGCTAATCCTAGATTGACTCACACACTGTCCCTCGTGCTAAAAGTGAAAGCTATGTGTGGCCATCACAGTAATGAATGGAAAGGACTCAGGTTCCTCAGACAGAGCGGGCTCTGGAAGTGCAGCTGAAGGTGGCAACGACTCATTGCAGGTAAATGTCTCCAAATGCCCTCCACGGGAAAGTCTTACCAGACCTCACCTGTTATGTGTCCCCAAAAAAGACTTGGTGAAGTCTAAATTTCTAGAGCCTCAGAATCATGGCCTTACTTAGAAACAGGATCTTATGGGTGCAATTAGTTAAAGTGAGGTCACACAGAGTAAGGTAGGATCTAAATCTTGCATGCCTGGTGCCCTAATAAGAAGAGAAGAGACACAGATGGAGGGACACACAGGGAGAAGAAGGCAGTGCGATGATGGAGGCAGAGGATGGAGTGATGCAGCCACAAGCCAAGGGATGGCAAGCAGAGCCAGCACAAGAAAGTAAGAAAGAGACGTGGAATGGATTCTCCCCTGGAGCCCTCAGTCAATCTGCATGGCCTGGCAGACACCTTGACTTTGGACTCTTGGCCTCCAGAGCTGGAGGCCTCCTGCTTTAAGATACCAGTTCATGGTTTGCTGTTATGGCTGCACTGGAAACACCACACCTACTTTTGCCAAGTAGGACATTAGAGGACAAATTCAGTCTTATCTGGGACTTTGGAGACTTCAGTTCTGCACTCCATCCTGAAAGTCCCTTGCAAGGTATCCTCCCTGGGCTCAACAGCTGCATCTTTGAAATAAAGATTTTGGGCTGCATGAGCCCTCAGGCCTCTTGGAGGTCCAAAGTTCCATGATTCTGTCACACCATAACCAGAGAGGCCACTTCGTCCCACATCTACTACAGGCAGACCCTCCTGCGGCTGGAAACGTAAAACACTTTCAAGACTCAGGAAACCCACGGTCAGGAGTAGCAGTCAAGGAGAACGCACAGAGAGAGAGAGTAATTAGTGGTGGTGGCTGTGTTCACCATATGCCACACAACCACTCCATCTTCACGTCAAATCTGGCCTGCAGCCCTCATGCCAAGGCGAGTTAATACAAAGAGACGCTGGGAGCTGCCAGACACAGAAAATTAATACATGGAAAGCACGAGAAGAACTCTCAAGGACGTTTCATTCCCAAACCTGCATGTGTCAAGGTCATTTAACCCTGGAAACACAAAACCTGCTCCGTGGAGAAGAAGGAATAAAAGAAAAGAAAGGCTGCCATTTAAATTGTGCCCCCAATCCGCCACCCAGTAACACTACGTATTTTTCCTGTCGCATAGGACCTGGCTGGTGGGCTCGATGGAACCACGAGAAAGCCATGATTGATAAAACAAACCCCACTAATAAAAACCAACAAAAAATCCCTATAAAAACCACACACAGATGAACTAGACTATTTTACCTTTTTTTTTTATATCCAAAGTAAATTGTGGCTGTCAAATTACACCCTTTCATTACTGTCACCGGCTTTTAAGAACGGCTAATCAGACAATCCTACAGAGGTATTTAATCGGATTTTTATTTCTTCAAATGACCTAATGTTTTGGTATAAAACTGCTGCTTGCTCGTGCTGGGTAGAAATTTAACACTGTCAGCATTTAATTATTATTTTATCACCATTTCTTTACTTTCCTACAGGGAAGAAATAACTTAAAAATTTTTTTTAAATCCAACAAATGCTTAGCTTTTAACATCACAAGACACTGCCTTTAGTATTTTACTTTGTCAGATATTACTGGTTCAGGACATGGGCCATATCACAGAAATTTACTTTAGGTTAATAAGTGGTGTTGTTCTCACTCACACCAATCTTCCTGGACACTGAAGCCATAAAGTGAAAATTACATTCATCTTGCTGGATTTTGGAAAATGACATTATCCAGGAGTCATTCATGTTTGCATGTGACAACAGCTACATATTCCAAACATCTCCTGTCCCTAAAGCCCTTGAATGAAGCCTATGGTTCTTCTCCTTCTCCTCCTCCTCGACTTGACTTTTTCTGTAAACATCCCAAGCTCCCCCCACCAGCCTCAGTGCACATTCTGTGCCCTTGACCTGGAAACTCTTCTTCAGGAGTCAGAGAGAAGAGACAGAGAAAGGAGAATAAATGGAAAAAAGAAAGAGAAGGCAGGTGTGTGTATGTGACCGCTAACCAACAAATGACCCAGGGCACAAATACAGTGGAACAAAATGGCAGCAAAAGGACCAGACATCTAGGTATATCCCTAAAACTAGTTTCTCTTTCATCTTTAATTTCTTCTGCATCATTCACCCAAAGTCTTTTTGTCTCCTCCCCTAATGTGTCCCATCCTAGTAAATGCTACCTCCCAAATGTCAGCACCCTATGACCTCGGCTCCCTCCCCCTTCGAGTCCAACCCACTAGAGAGTTCTCCTCTTTACCTTCTCTGTACTTCACTTCAAATGAGTCCTGAGACATTGTTCACCTGGCTTCCATGACTGAACCTTTTGCCTGCTTCCAAACCATTCTAAAAATGACAGCAAAAGGATAGCTCTGAACAGAAACTTGATCCTACCTGGAACTGGATGATGGCTCCCATGGAAGCTAAAAGCAATCCAATCTCCTCCAAGGCTAGCCTGCCTGTGCCACAAATGCCCACACATTTACAATGCTCTGTTTCCATAAATGTGTCAAACCTCAGGGCCTTTGCACCTGACTAGAATTTCTTCATTCTGCCATTTGCATAGTGAGCTCCTCTGGATTTGTAGGCCTCTGTAAATGTCACGCCTCCAGAACTGGCCCCAATATTTGTATCTTTCATTGCTTCTTACCACAATCTGTAATTGTTACACTTGCTAATTCTACAGAAAGTCCTTGGCCAGGTGCCTAGCTACTCAGGAGGCAGACATCAGGAGGATCTTGGTTCAAAGCCAACCCAGGCAAATAGTTTGCAAGACCCTATCTTGAAAAAAACCCAATGCACAATAGGACTGGTGGCATGACTCAAGTGGTAGAACACCTGCCTAGCAAGGATGAGGGCCTGAGTTCAAATCCCAGTACCACAAAAAAAAAAAAAAAGACTGGGCCCTAAATCTTGGTTCAAAACCTATTGGCTCTGATGTTTAACATCATTCTAACTAGTTGTGTTATGTGGCTTCTTGGCCTCATCTAGAAGAAGACAAGGTACATTCAAACAGATTTCTGGAGAGAGAGTAATTGAAACGAAAAATGTGAGGCTAAGAATAAAGTAGAGGTTGGCGATGTTTCCTGGATCAGATAGTAATCCTTTTAAACATCATGAACCACACCATCTCCATTGCAACTACTCAACTACCCATGGAGACTCAAAAATAGCCTCAATGGAAAGGAATGAGTATAGTGTGTGCCAATAAAACTTTATTTACAAAGACAAGCGGTGGGCCAGATTTGGCCCATGTTTAGCCATGGGAAGGTAGAGGAGAGCTTCAAAGCCAACACACTATTAGGGATTTAGGGCCATTTCATAAATACATAAATTATCCTAAAATTCAATTGCTTTTAAGACACCCGGTATTATTAAGTAGCATGGCTGTTTAATCATAAAATCATAATTCCTCATTTTCATAGATGAAGAAACAAATGCCCAGAGAAGTTAAGAGATTTGAGAAAGATAGGTAATCATTGACTAAATTTGAATTAGAGCTACAATTTTGACTCCAAGTTCATAACTCTTTCCATCATCTCATGTCTGTTAATAATTTTAGCCTTTTTGGTAATAACTGGAATGGAGGAAATGTTCATTTTTTAAAAAATTTTTTTTTTGGCAATACTGGGGCTTGAACTCAGGTGCTTGCATTTGCTAGGCTGGCACTCTACCACTTGAGCCACACTTCTGGCCATTCATGTTTAGATTATTTTTCAGATAGGTCTTGCGTTTGGTCCCAGCCAGCCATTAACCATGATCCTCCTACTGTGCCTCCTGAATTGGCTGGGATCACAGGCCCATTCCACCATGCCGGGCTTGTTTGTTCAGATAGGATCTCATTAACTTTTTGCCCAGACTATTCTTGAACTGCAATCCTCCTGATCTCCATCACCTAATAAGTAGCTGCGATTACAGGCATGAGCCACTGTCCCCAGCCTGGAAACACCCATTTAATTAAAATACTACACCCCTGAGATTGTTAGGGTTCTGAAACTGCAAAAGTACACAGTTCTAGATGTTTATAAAGCTGATTCTGAATCATCAAGACAAAGGTTAAATTAGCTTTAATGTACTCAGAGAATATAATTTTAGAAGTACTACTAAAAACAAATTTTAAATAATTAAAAATTAATATATGTGGAAATTCTTTTTCTCCCTCGTGGGTGGGAAAATGAGGTATCACTGATCATTAGGCAATGAAGTCAGGCTCCTGTGGTGTCTGATAAGCTTAGGCACGTTTGCACATCCTGACCAGTTTCAAGGTAGACTAAAAATCACCTGCATACTAGCAGACCCCAGGCAATTCCTCACATCTTCATTCAATTGCCTTTCTGCAAACAAAAAACAAATGCCACTCTCAGTCCTACCTGTCCCTTTCCTTTTCTTCCATTAGCAATGTCTTTTTGCTCCTTTTCTGAATTAATTAGGAAATAAAAATAGAAACCCTGACATGTTTATAAAGAGTCAGAGTGCTGATTAAACATGAAAGAACAGAGGTTGGGAACACAGAGGTGACAAATTTTATTTCTGTGATGACAAGTTAGAGTCCCCCCGCCAGCTGGCCCTTACAGCAGCCAGAAGCAGGTACCTGTGTCAGGAAAAGTCAGGGAGGAAGGGGGCTGCAAAGACCTCTGGGACTCAGTGGCCTTCTATGCCATGGAAATGAGTTCTAATTGCTGGGGGGTCACGGCACAGAGGTCAAGTGCAGAGGTTTCTGGCAGCCCCTGGCAGAGGGGAAGGAAGGCATGGGGAGCACTCCTGAGCCTGATCATGGAGGCAGTCCTGCTCTGCCTGCAGACCCTAGGGCTGGGCTCTGGCTTGGGGGGTGTTCACCACATCCTGCCATCCCAGAAAAAGGGGGAAGGGGTGGGGCACCACAGGCTTCTGAGTGTCCCTAAGATGGACTTCCAGTTTAACAGTCCTGCTAAAGGAAATGAGAAGAGATAAGGGATCAGGCCTCGATTAGATCAACCACCCTGGAAAAGGTGCTGAGCCAGAGCTAGTTCCCTGAAATAAGGAGAAACCTGGGAATAGACTTCTGACAAGCAATCCCAGAGGAGACAGGGTCTGAATTGGAAATGGATTTCACTGGCAGATAAAGTCTAATAAATGGCAGGTCACTCAAAAATCATATATCATCAAGTCTCATACAGTATCTGTGAAGCTTATTATCAATAATTTAACACAAGAAGAGCCTAGCCCTTAGCAAATATTTAATTTCAAAACATACCTACTGATTTACTCAGATACAGCATACATAGTATATTAAAAATATATTGTGAGAAGCCAAATGCCAATAAAGCAGCATTCAGCAGACTAGCCGTACCTGTTGCTTTCTGAACATTCCCTTAGAGAAGGGCCTTCATCCAAAGAGCCAGTCCACAACCCATCTCTAAATCACACCCGGACATGACCTGAGCTCCCACTCCCAGGCCCAGCAGCATGCCAGGTGCCAGATGGACAAGTAGTGGGACAAGAATTAGGGGACAATTGGACTGTGCATATTGGATCTCAAGGCTGCAAAGGAAGGGGGCCTCTGATCCAAAAAGGTCTCTGGTACCAAAGGGGTCATTTATGGAGACTGGAGGCAATGGGATGAAGTCCACTGTGACTGTGACTGTTGTTGATCTAGGCCCCTGTCCCTGACACCCTACTCAGTCCTCCTGTCTAGGCCACAGCAGACCCTCACCACTTCCTGGTTGAAAAGTGGGATGCCCTGGGCAGCCAGCATCAGTGACTGGGTGTGTCCCAAAGGATTGGCAGTTTTAGTTAACTACCATTAATTGCAGGGCTGTGGTTATTTACACAGGGAACACTTCCCTATTAAGATCTGGGGCTTCTCTTGGGGTGACAAATGCCTGGCAGTCTGGTGGCTGGCAGATGGAGAAGACTGATTGGTGCCTCTAATCATCTTCCACCCAGCAAACATTGAGGGGATGCCTACACCCTGTCACTGCCCAGGGTTAGACTCTGCCATCGCAAAGGGTCCTTCCTCTCCACAGGGCTGGAACCTCCTTGCTGACCACTCTTCATCCCCATGCTGTCAATTCTATGGGAAGCTTTCCTAACCATCCTGAAGGCAGTGGCCAGGGAGAAAAGACTGGCCAATGTCAGGAGGCCTGGCCCTCACCCTTCCTAGGCTCACCTATGGGTACAGAAGTAGCCCCAGGCCTCCAAGGCTCTTCCAGCTAGGACATTCAGAATTGCTTTCACAACTAGAAAACTATGAATGTCTGAGTTCTTCTGCATGTTGTGCCTTTATGGTGGAGGAAGGGAATCCTGGAACTCTGAAATAAAGCATCTTACTACCAGCTGATCGTACACAAACATGATAATAACCACAGCCGATGAGCAGGTAAGGGAAATCACAAAGTCCTCCAGGCCAAAGAGGGGCACTGATATCAATGCCATCTAAGCTGACTTCAAAGATTAAACCAGACTCAGTTTCTCCTTCATGAATCACACTGTCCTTCCTCCTGAGCCATCCCTGATAAATCCCTAGTTCTCCAGCAGCCCACCAAGGGGCCCCACCAAGGGTCAAGATACTGACTCCAGAAGGTCAAAGTTAAGAATCACTGCAGTGATAACCTTGTGGATAGGCTCATAGGTCAGCTGGTGGCCAGTCACTTGATGAAGGCAGCAGAAGGGAGCTGGAGGGTTTGTTTGGGGCCTGTACAGGGCTGGGCTGGGGAAGTGGCGGGGAGAGATGACTACTAGAATGAAGACCAGAGAGGGGGCTTGCCAAACTGCCCATGCTCCACTTTAGCCAAAGGCAAGTCCTCCCAGTGCTAGTGAATTCTCTGCAGAACAAAAGCCCAGCATGCACCTCATGTTTGAGCCAAGCACAAAGCTCTGCTCCAGAGCACACAGCCACAAAGTATGTGGAAGTCAGCAACGTGGAACCCAGAACAACTGCCCCCCTCCCCCGGCTGCTGGTAAGGGTAAACTCTGTTCCTCTTTCCCGGGATCTAACTGATTTGAAATTCAACCTAATACCTGCATCAGAGGACACCAACAGTATCTAATAGGGTTAGTAAGCCCAGTGGTGCATTTGTCTACTTTTGGAAGCCCTAAGTGATGTCGTGGATGCAAGGGCAATTGATCAGACAAATACCATAGCTCCTGACGAAGGATGGGCTCACTGTGGCCTCTCATCCCCAGGATAAGAAAAGTCTCCATTCTGCAGAACGGGGTGCTGAACACTTACACTGTGTTTACCTGCTAAGCCCCTGGCTCTGAAATCAGTTCTTTGATTTTTGTGCAATGTCTCGCGAAAGTAAATTCCACTCCTGACACCATAAATGACTTATTTTCGGACTGTTCCTTACACCTCTGAGGGCTCCTGAGTGAATTTTCCAGAGACACCCATTTTAGTCAACTCTGGGAGCCCCGGAGGGAAAAATGTTAGATATATCAAAACAGTCGTGTGCTCCGGCATTTAGCACTTTGTCGAACAATTTAAATTTAGTGCATTTACACCACTTTCTATTGACTAATTTAGAAATTTGTGCTTCAGCAGACTGAGCTGGCTGCTTTTCACTGCCAAACTAAATACTCCACTTTAAAATACACCCCTGCGTACTCTTGTGATTTCTCCTTTTAGGCTAGGAATGTAATGTTGACATAAATGTCAAATAAAATTAATGAGAGAATGGGCTCTCAACTGGTACTTGTGTGAAGAGAATTTGTTCGACTGGGACCTTTGAGCCCAAATGTATATATAATTATATAACACTCAGATGAGGAAGAAATCTGAATGTTAAGCGTTAGCAAATTTATCACCTTTGTCAGAAATGCTGTTACCTACAAAAAACAGGTTGCGAGTAAATTAAGATGAAAATACCATCAGATTAGAAGTCTGTCACAGCAAGCCACTGCAGAATGAGAAGGGGTGGCCCATCTGCTGGGTCCTGGGTCCTTCCTTCCTTTATCTATGTAGAAGTCTGCTGCTGGACCTGAGGCCCTCCTCTGTGCATTTTGCAAATGGACCTCCTTCTGCCCAACCCACCTCTTGCTTCCCTTCCCCCACTCCTCCCACCCAGCCAGTTAGGAAGAGTAAAACTACCAGTGAGAGCAATAACAGGTATTTTTCACTCAAAAGCCAAAGCATGGGATCCTCACAGAGTGGCCACCTCCATCTGTCCGCTGGTGTAACTACTTTCTCTTTTATTTGTCATCTCAAAGAATAGAGTCACAGAAAAACCACTCTCATCATTGAAAAGAACCTTGTATGGAGGGAGGAAAGCAGCCAGTCTTCTCTTGTCAGCATGAAAGACTTGGAGAAAAATTTCCTGTATGCACAGGACAAGTCTACATTCACTGCCATGGCCGGGATAACAGGGAGCAGGGCGCATGTGCAAAGATGGGCATTTGTGCAGAGCTGCACCCGTCCAGGGCATCAGCGGATGCCCACAGGGGCAGTGTTTCCACAGACACAATTCAGAGTGGAATCCTAAGGACTAGATTGTGCTCATCAGTTCCTTTCCCACATTCTCTTTCTTGCTGCTCTCAAACACATTCACACAGTATTGAAAATCCATGATGTTTTTCCCTTTATAGAATCATATGGATAGATTTCTATTTCTTTCCCGTTACCTGGATGCCCCTGTCTCCTGGAAAATCCCCAAAAGAATAGTCCAATTCATCCCAAAGGGGCTAGGAATGAGTCATCATGGGAGCACCAAACAAAACCCACAAACTCCTTCTGACGTTCACATATCTTTAAGCAGTTCACACAATCCACATCGTGGGGGACAGAGACAGAGGTTCTCTAATTAAACCACAGTAAGGGAAAGAAAAAATAACCACCAATTTCAAACACACTTCTCTTATACCGTAAGGTAATCCTGACTCAGGATCACTGAGAATGCCTGCCTGGGACCCAAGGAACATCGTCCATTTTCTTCTTCAGGCTATGAGTTCATAAGGAACAAATACGGAAATTTTTCTGAGGGGGAAATCCAGCTACCAAAATAACTCCTTCATAATTCATATCTTCAATCACAACGGTGATTAATAAAAACCTAAAACAGTTCCTAAAAGCCTAAAGCATTAATTACTCTGTTAGATGTCAGGACTCTTAAGAAAACCTGGAACAGCAGGTTACTCAGGCAAATTAAATCATGTGAACTTACGGTGAAAAAAGAGAAATCTTTCAATGGTGGATTTGCAGGCTGGTAAATGTATGCTTTCGAAGAGGGGTGACCAAACCTCAGCTCCTCAAGGGGTCTATATTTCAACCTTGAAAGACATATAAAAGGGAGGGAATGCCATTGAAAATAGAATTTATGCTGGGATGAAAGGCAATGTCATATCCTTTGAAAGCCCTAAAATGAATGAACGATATTATTTCCATTAAAGGGGAGACTCATGTTCACTGAGTGTCTACCATATGCCCCCCACAGGCTGGTCCCCCTGTGTCTTCCCATAGCTTCTAATGTACTACCCACCCAATGCTCCTCAAATCTCAATGAGAATGCCTTCTCCATTATTTTTGCTGGCTATTTCTCTTGGTCCAGTCCCTAAGTTTTAGTGCTCAAGATTCTTTTTGAAGTCTTTCTCTCTTCTCTGTCTCCTGTCTGGGTGATCTGTTATCTAACTGTATAGCTGTAGACACCATCCAGGTGCCCACGACACTCAAATTCCATGACTCTATCCGAGCTGGAAAGAAATACCCACCTGCTCTCCTAACATATGCAAGAGGTGTCTCTAATGTAGGCTGTCTGACTCAACCCTTGAGCTCCACACGCCATTCTTATATCTAGGAGACCCTTGTGGCCTTACCAATTGTCTTTCTCACTGCTACAGAGAACACACCCAACAGTATTTATTCAAAAAAGCATATAAAGGATTAAATACATTCCCTATGTGTTCCCTTAACTTTATGGAATAGATTAATCCTATTCTGAAGAGGAAAAATTTGAGGATCTCAGGGTTAAGAGCAAGGCCATCTGGGTAACTGGAGACAAAAGCAGAATTTGAACCTGAAACTCTTTGACTCCAACACCCATCTTTCCAGACACAAGGTGGGTATTTCTAGAAAAGTCTAGAAAATCATTCATGAATAGGAATTCTGCTTTTAAGATTTTCCAGAAACAAACCACCCAGGAAATTATATTAGGCTCAGAATTTCTTCTCCTTCTCCTTCTCCTTCTTGGTACTGGGGCTTGAACTCAAGGCCTATACCTCAAGCCATTCCACCTGCCCTTTTTTTTGTGTATGTGTGATGGGTTTTTTAGAGATAGGGTCTCACGAACTATTTGCCTAGGCTGGCTTCAAACCGTTATCCTCCTGATCTCTGCCTCCTGAGTAGCTAGGATTATAGGCATGAGCCACTGGCACCCAGCTAGAATTTCTTCTTTGACCACAATGTCCTCATCTATAAAATGGGTGAACCAGAGATGTTAGGAGAAATAATTTCTCTTCAGACTACAAAGTATAGTCCATGGCTTCTTAGACAATGGCTTGTCAGTACAATTCTGAAAAGTTCTAGCCAAAATCTGTTCTGTGCACAAAGGAAACCACTATGCAAAAATCTCAGAGAAATAATCTGAGATTATTTCTGTGTAATCACACAGACACCATCACCAGTTAAGGACCAAAAAAATAAAATAAAATACAATTTGAAAAAAAAAAAAAGAAAGAAAGAAAGTACTGGGCTGGAACATACCCTAGAGGTAGAGCACTTGCTTAATATGTGTGAGGTCCTGGATTGATCCCTACCACCACAAAAATAAATAAATAAATAAATAAAGAGTTCAGGATTACATAATAGTGCCAGATAGGAACCCTACTTTCCAAAAGTCCTTTGAAAGAGATGTCATCTCATTCTACTAAAAAACTTCAGACAAAGGAAAGGAATAGGTGATTTCAGATGGTGCCCCTGCCCAACTCCTACATGTCCTAAAATGTGATCTCCTGAATCACCCTCCAGAATCGAGGCAGTTCTCCCCCAAATGCATTCCCTATGGATCCTGATGTGAATTCATTTCTACTGGGAATCACTTTCCTCCATAACTGCTGACTTACAAGTTGAGTGCAAGGGACATAGCATTACTTTATTTCTTCTAAATTAAATTATATCTGGATCTCAAGACCTCACCTAATGGGAGTTTCATTTCAATTATGTGTTTAGGGACCTTCTCCCCCATGTAGGGTCAAAGAAACATAGGGACTTACATGGTACCCAGAGAACAGGGGAAAAGTCTGTGGTTTCCAGTTACCAGGGTCCATAGGATGTTCCTCATCTCACCGTTCCTGGCACCTGCTCCAAGAGGAGCTACAGGAGTCCTTGGCTGGGGCTCCCTTGACCATGGCGCTTGATGCTGTCCTTCCAGGATCCCCACACCACCCTTCAACAGAGTGTGGGCGCGTGCTCTATGCTAAAGGACATGGGTCGTCACCATTCCAGGGATTCCTCAAAATTCTCATTCTCCCTCCTGGAATCAGAGAAGCCCAGGACCCTCTCCCAATCTCCTCTCATTAACTGAGTCTCCATTTCTCACATCCTTGACCGTCAGTTTCCCAACAGTGTCTGAGTCAGGGTTGACATCTTGGTATCTGGAAACTCAATATTCAGCCCCAGGACACAAAGACATTGTACCAACTCTCTAATATTTGCAGGACTGTTGGATGGGACCTATGGTCCCTGGTAACTGGAGACCACAGATTTTTGCCCTATTCTTTGGGCACTCACTCCTCTGATTTCTGTCCTAATGGATTTGTTTGAATTTTCTGAATTATATCTATTTGGAATTAGACAATATATAACCTTTTCCCCTCCTTCTTTCACTCAGTACAATTATTTTGAGATTCTTGAATGTGGTTGTATGTATCAAGAGTTGACTCATTTGTACTGCTGAACAGTATTCTATACAATGGATCTACCACAATTCTCCTCCTCCCCTCACCCATTGATGGGAAGTTCCAGTTGGGGGTTATTCTAAATAGAGTTGCTGTGATGTTTTACATGTGAGTCTATGCAGACAGATGCCTTTATTTCCCTTGGACTAGAATTCTCTGGGATCAGAATGGCTAGATCATGTGGTAGGTATGTATTACTTTTTTACGAAATTGCCAAAGTATTTTCAAAATGGTTCTACCATTGTACATTCTCACAAGCAACATGTAAGAGTTTCAGTTTGGAAATACCCAAATACACACAAGAAAAGTGAGAAAGGAAAAGAGGAACATGACTAGCGGATAGTGAATTAAAAAAAAAAAAGCTGAGGCTAAAAAGAAAAAATGAAAACGTTACCAAAGCAGGTCACATGATGCAAACTTTACATGGACTCCATGAAGACTAGGTTTCTGAACCCCAAACCAGTGTCCAAAGATGACATGGGCTTACAGTGGGCTATTGGAGACTTTGTACTGTCCCTGGAGTCAGTCACTGAACTGCTTAGTGGAAAATAAATCTCCCTGATCATGATTCTAAAAGTGTGTACTTGAAAAAGTACACTATGGTTTTGTTTATTTATTCCTCTAGTTTAGAAGATATTTAATACTAAATGTAGGAGACAAGATAGGTTCAAACTAAGCATGCCAACCAAGTGCCCTGCCTGATCTTACCACAGATGCTGGTGTTTCCTGCCTCCATGCCTAAGGATGTCCCTACCACTGCCCTGCAGGTCTAGCAGGATTTCTTTGCTAAAGGTAAGACATGGATTTGGTTTCAAGTTTTTGAAGTCAACACAAACCCCAGTACTGCAAAAAAAAAAAAAAAAAAGACAATGCAAAGGAGAAAACATTATCAATGCCAGTACATTTATCCAGACAATACAAGCCAGCCAGCTGCTTGCCCCTGAAGTTCTCTATAAAAAGTCTTAGTAGAAATTATCTAGAGCTCTCTAAAGAAATAAAACCAGGAGAGAGAGAGAGAGAAAGAGGCTTTAAGCAGTTGGTTCACATGAAGATGGAGGCTCTGCAGAGTAGCTGACAGGCTGGAGACTTACAAAAGAGCCGATGTTCTAGTTTGAGTCCGAAGGCGATGTGGAGGCAGACGTCCCCCTTCCACGGGGGATCCTAGTCTTTCTCTCTTCAGGTGTTCATGGGGGGGAAGCCCACCCACATTATGAGAGTAATCTTTCATTTAACATCTACTAATTTTAAATGTTACTCTCATATAAAAAATGTCGTCATACCAGCATCTAGAGTGGTGAAAATCTGGGTATTGTGGCTTGGACAAGTTGACCCATAAAATTGATCATGACATTGTGTAAGGCAGGGTTTTGGATTCAAATGCCCCCAGGAGCCAGGCAGATGAAGTAACTGACTGAAGCCAATGTCAGATGATAGGGAATGATGGGGACTGATTTCAACTAGAGGGTATGTGTCTCATCGGAAGGTAATCATACTTAAAAAATTTAATCTTCAGTTTGGGCAAAGTGACATTCACCTCAGGACAAAAAAAAAAAGTGCCCAAGAATCACAGAGTAACAATTACAGCATTGAGGTGCAAGGGGGTGTTTTCACTTTAGCATCCATCAGCATGGCACCTACCAACACTGTCCACTGGCACCAAGGTGACGCTCCTGACTTATGTCATATCAGACTTAGAGCTCTCTAGTGACTGGGTTAAATTCAAGAACAGGCCACAAGGCCAGCAATCACCTTGTTCAACCGAATGTCCACTCAGCATTGGGTGGCCGTATATTCAAAGTTAAGTTCCTTATCTGCACCTGGAGTGCACTTCCCTAGGTGGCAAGTTAAGATACATGATTTAACATGGCAGGGCTGTGGGGAAGAGCTGCTGTCTTCATGAAGAAGTGCTCAGCAAAGGTCAAAATCCAAATGAAAGGCACTCAGCACCCATGGACAGAACAAACACTCCTCTAACTAAACATTGATTTCAGGACACTTCAACATACAGACAAATGGGCTGTCAAGTTTCCACGACTGACATACTTCTACCTAGAATTTGTAAAACATAAAGTAGAGATGCCACAAAGGCCAGTCCAGGACTGGAAGCTGCCTGCTGTCTACCCCAAAACTATGTAGCAACAGCCATCCGAGTGCAGCTTCTTACAATCTGTCCTAAGATTGAAGAGGAGGGGGTGTCCCAAGGAATTTATTTGCAACAATAACTTAATCCTAAAAAGGTCTGTAATCATACCACAAAGCTACAAAGGCTATTTTCAGAACACCCCACTTTTGCTCAGGCCTTAGGCTAAGAGACACTTAGCCCTCCATGCTCTCTGGACTAACCCCTTCCCCATTCCCCCTTTCCAGACAGTCTGGAAGCAAGGCAGCTTGACTAAGCAGCCAGAGTGCTTGGCACAGGTGATAGGCAGATGCCCAGCAGGGTCCAGGTTCCCTGAGTAACCAAACAGCAGAAAGGAAGAAGACCCTAACAAGATTTGGAGGACTAAGAACACCTCAGTGGTAAGGCTCTTACCTAGCATGTTCAAGGCTCCATCCCAGCACCACAAAAAAATCAAAATAAAAGAGATAGAAATGGAACCCAAGAAGAGGTCATTTGAATCTACCCACCTGCAGATGACAATGGAGAACATGAAAGGCCTTCAAGAAAAGAAGTGAGTCAGGGTAGTTCAATGATCAAGGAGGGGCATTAATCATACCACAAATGTTCCTTAAGCCCTTGTTCTTGGTCCGGCAAGCAAGCTGAAGATGTGCAAGCCATCACTTGTGCCTGCTAGGGTTGAACAAACCCACAAGGACAACGAGGACAAGAAAGAAGAAAGTAGCAGATGAGAGACATCAAATAATGTCTGGAAGGTTGGGCTACACGGCGGAGTGAAGGCTGAACTTGGGCATGACGGAGAAAGCTGACAGTAACATCTCGGCAGAGGCGAAGACTGATCAGAAGCAAGTTGACTCACCCCTGTGGAACCCTTGAAAGGCTCAGGAGCTGGATGGGTCAGATACAGTGGAAGGCAGGAGTGAGTGTGGGAGGGTGACTCTCCAATGAAGTCAGACTCTCATGTTTTCACCTCTACCCGATGGGCATAACAGGAGTGCCAGCCAACTTTTCATGAAAATCGAAAGGACTGTGGTAAAGCACCATATCATGGTGGCAAAAGCATGTGGCAGAGAAAAGCTCTCACCTCACGGCTGCCAGGAAGAAAAACACATAGAAAGGGGCTGGGAACAAGGTACCCTTCAAAGGCACAACCCCGAGACCTACTCCATCCAACCAGGCTCCACTTCCTAAGTGTCCACCACTTCTTAATAATATCAAGTTATAAATCCATCAACAGACTAAAACATTGATGAGGGCAGAGCCCTTATGGTCCAATTTTCTCTCAAAATCACCACCAGCTGGGGTCCAGCCTTAACACATGAGCCTTCTGAGGCAACACCTAATGTCCAAACTGTAACACCAGGCTAGTCTCCTTTCAACTTCCTCACAGGAGTCAGGTTTAGTGATGAAGAAATCAAAGGGAAAAGCTCAAGCCTTGGGAACCATAGCTTGAAAGGCAGGAAGGGTGGGACCCCCATCTGAAAACAGAGGGTGAAAGTTAAACTCTGTATATTGAACAGCAAAATCCTGTGTGCCCTGCCCACCTTGCTCTCAGAATACAAGCACCAGGCCTGTATTTCCTCCGATGGGGACTAGGAGATTCATCCCTGAAGAGCTGGAATGCCCCCAGAGAAAACTCCCTGAAAGACGCTGAACTTTGAAGACATTGACTCACCCCACTGAACCTATCCGCAGAGACCTCCCCCAGTCCATGAGTCCTACCAAAGGCTGCAGCATCCAATAAATTTTTCAGTACCTTGCATTTCAATATGGAAAGACAACCAAGGAACACCAGTAATTTGAGAAAATTTCTACTCTGAAAGTCATATATCCAAAGCAGTAAAAAACAAGAAACAAATACTGCAGAAAACAGAAGAAAATATCAAAGATTCTAACTTTCCAAGAGAAGAAAAGGCGTTGTTTTTGTTAAGAGGAAAGAACATGATGTAAAAAGAAACATTTGGGGAAAACTTAAAAGTTCTTGGAAATAAAACATATGAAGGACAAAACAAAAAATTCAATAAATGATTGGGAAATAAAGTGGAGGAAGTCATCCAGAAGACAAGGCAAGAAGACAAAGAGATGATCAAGAAAGGAGAAGAAAGTAAAACTAAAAGTTCAGTTTCAAGGTTTTGGAGAGAAAATGATCAGACAAAAATGATTTAAAACAAACAAAGACAAGCAAATACACAAACAAAGCCACAAAGTTCGTAAGAACCGTCCTAGAATGAAGCATGATGCTCCCAAATGCAGAATTATTTATAAAGACACAGGCTATAATATGCAATTTCATACTAGGGATGAAATCAAAGTTTTGGAAGATTCCAGAGAGAAAAAAGATCTGTCCACATAGAGAAGATAAACAATCAAACTGGCACAAGATTTTTCAACAGCAGCAGCAGGAGCTGGATGCCCCCTGCACAGTGCCTTTGAAATATGGAGGGAAAATGATAAACCTATTAGAAGATATGGAGCCAACCAACTGGCCGAAAGGAAAACAGATTCAAGGTAGTTTCAGAGATCAAGTTCTTGCAAAACTTACCTCCTATGCTTACTTAATCCCTCAGTCCATTTTATGTGTATAACAAAACACTCGAAGCTGGATATTTTATAAACAGGTATTTATCTTATAATTCTGGTAGCTGGTCCAAATAGCATGATGCTGACTTCCTGCTGAGGGCCCTCTGGCCACAACACAACATGGAAGAAAAGCAGAAAGGGAAGCAGCCAGGTACAGAAGACAGTGTCCATGGCCTTGTTTCATAATAACCTACTCACTTGATACCTAATCCACTCCCTAGACAGGGGCACCAATCTCTTCCCAGGAGATATATATATATATATATCTCCAATCATCCCCCACTGGACCTCACCTCCTAAAGATCCCGCCATCTTAATACTGTTACAATGGGATCAGACTTCCATTACATGAACCTTTATGGCACAGTCCACATCAAAACTATAGAGACAGCACACTAGTGAGGACATATTCCAGCAAAACACTAAAAATGGCAAATAAAAGAAGGAGAAGAAGAGGAAAACATAGGATCCAGGAAGTGGCACAGGACACAAGTGAAAAAGAAATTCCTACACAAAGGATATGCCAGAACAAGCTCAGAGAGCTATCAGGCCAAATTAGACAGGGGGAAGAAAAGGAAGTCAGGCATTATTTGACATGAGCAAAACTGGATGGTCTGCTGGAGCCAGGCACTGGTGGCCATGCCTGTAATTCTAGCTACTTGGGAGGCTAAGGTTAGGAGGATTGCAGTTCAAGGCCAGTCTAGGCAAATAGTTTGGGGGACCCCATCTCCAAAATAACCAGAGCAAAATAGACTAGAGGTGTGGCTCAAGTGGTAGGGCGCAGGCTTTGCAAGCACAAAGCCCTGAGTTCAAACCCCTGAGTTCAAACCCCAGTCTCAACAACAACAAAAAAGAATGTCTGTAGGAAAGAAGGAAGGAAAACAGAAAGTAAGGAGGGAGGAGTGTGTATGTGTGTGTGTGTGTATACAAGCAACAAGTTTTTATTCCCTATTAATAGCAGGAAAGTTGTACAGCATGGGATTTGAAATAATAGTATATCATTGGACTCATTGATAAACAGCACTTACATAACAAATAGAATATCAACTTAGGGGAAAGGTCTAAATTCTCAAAATAGAAATCAATGGGTAATTTTAAATTGATAAGCAATCAAGAAAACTGTCTTACTGACATATTATTTTTTTAAGTTTAAAATGCTTGTACTGTGAAATATAGCATACATAGAGAAAAGTGCTTAAAAACGTGCAGCTCAAGGATTTATTGCAAAACAGACACCCATGTAATCATCACCCAAGGCAAAATCAGGACACTGTCAGGAACGCTGAAGCCCCTGTCACTCTCCAATTAGCACCCTTCCCTGCGTTCCACAACTGTTGCCTTAACTCCCAGGGACCACAGTGTGCACTGTGTAAGCACACATCCCTACAGACTGTAATTTCATCGTGTCTGTGTCACATCTTTATATAAATGAGGAAATGGCTTCTTTCACACATTAATACCAAGAAGGCCCATCTAGGTTGTGTAGATATAGGTTTTTTTTTTAATTGGCCTGTCATTTTCATTTATATAAAGATACTGTGAAGTATGTGTGTGTGTGTGTGCGCCTGTGCACATTATATCGTGCTCCTGATGGCTACTGGGTAGTTTCCAGTTTGGACTATATGAATAATATGCTATGGACACGTCTATTCATAATTTGGGGTCCATTTGTATTTTTTCATTGAGTCTCTATATCAGGATGGAATTGCTCACTCACAGAATGCGCCTATGTTCAATTTTGTTAGAAAATGCTAATTAGTTTTCCCAAGTGGTGGTACCAATTTACACGCTCACCACCAATGTGAAAATGCTCACTTCCCCACATCACAGCAACTTTCGGTATTATCAGTTGGGTTAATGGTAGGTATTGTGGTAGACATGTGGTCACATTTTGTGTGGTTTCTTAATCACACTTCCCGGAAGACTTATAAAGTTGAGCAACTTGCCAGTGTGTTTATTGGACATTTGAATATCCTCTTTGGTGAGGTCCCTGTTTAAGCCTCTTGACATTTTTTTTGTTTTGTTTTGTTTTGCAGTACTAGGGTTTGAACTCAGGGACTTAAGCTTGTAAGGCAGGTGCTCTGCCACTTGAGCCACTCTGCCAGCCCCCTTGCCCATTTTTTACCAACCTATTTTGTCTTTTTAAAATTGATTTGTAGTGATCCTTTGTATATTCTTCACATAAGTCTGTTGTAATTATAGGCGTTGCAAATATATCTGACTCGCTTTTCACTCTAATCGTGTATCTTGATAACAAATATTCATCACTTTAATGTGGTTCAATTTTTAAACATCTTCCTTAGCAGGTATCAGTTATACAGGGGGATTCATTGTGACATTTCTGTGTATGCACACAATGAACCTTGATTAGGTCCCCCCTCCACCCTCTCTCTCCCTCAACATAGTCCAATTTTATCTGACTTTTCCTCTATTATTAGTTCATTTGGATCCTTTGTAGGAATTGTTTTTCCAACTGAAATCATGAGTACATTGTCCTAAATTGTCTTCTGGATGTTTTGTTATCTTGTTTTTCACATTTAGATGTAAAATGTATCTGGAATGGGTTTTGGTGTCAAATGTTTTATTATTTTTCTAAATTGATACCTAGTTGTTCCATGAGTGTTTACTGAAAACACTGTCTGATCCTCACTCTTCTTTCCTCAGAGCCACTTCTGTCATTAACACTATACCTATGTATGCCCATCTGGTTTTGGACTCTACTTTTTTCCCACTGATCTATTTACCTGTCCTTGCACCAACGCCATCTTGTCTCAATTAATCTAACATAGCAACAAATCTTACTATCTGGTGGAAGGAGTCGTCTTTCTTATTTTCCTTCAAGAATATCTGGTTTTCACTCTGGAAAAAAATTTGGAGGCTACTTAAAAAGCTAAACATTGATCTACCATTTGATCCAGCAATACCACTCTTGGGGATATACCCAAAAGACTGTGCCACAGGTTACTCCAGAGGCACCTGCACACCCATGTTTATTGCAGCACTATTCACAATAACCAAGTTATGGAAACAGCCAAGATGCACCACTACTGACGAATGGATTAAGAAAATGTGGTATTTATACACAATGGAATTTGATGCAGCCATGAAGAAGAATGAAATGAAAAAAAAAAAAAGAAGAATGAAATGTTATCATTCGCTGGTAAATGGATGGAATTGGAGAACATCATTCTGAGTGAGGTTAGCCTGGCCCAAAAGACCAAAAATAGTATGTTCTCCCTCATATGTGGACATTAGATCAAGGGCAAACACAACAAGGGGATTGGACTATGAGCACATGATAAAAGCGAGAGCACACAAGGGAGGGGTGAGGATAGGTAAGACACCTAAAAAACTAGCTAGCATTTGTTGCCCTCAACGCAGAGAATCTAAAGCAGATACTTTAAAGCAACTGAGGCCAATAGGAGAGGGGGACCAGAAACTAGAGAAAAGGTTAGATCAAGAAGAATTAACCTAGAAGGTAACACCCACGCACAGGAAATCAATGTGAGTCAACTCCCTGTATAGCTATCCTTATCTCAACCAGCAAAAATCCTTGGTCCTTCCTATTGTTGCTTATACTCTCTCTTCAACAAAATTAGAGATAAGGGCAAAATAGTTTCTGCTGGGTATTGAGGGGGTGGGGGGGAGAGGGAGGGGGCGGAGTGGGTGGTAAGGGAGGGGGTAGGGGCAGGGGGAGAAATGACCCAAGCCTTGTATGCACATATGAATAAAAAAAAAAAGAATATCTGGTTTTGAGCTGGTGGAGTAGCTCAAGTGGTAGAGTACCTGTCTAGCAAGATGAGGTCCTGAGTTCAAACCCCAGTAGCACGCACACACACACACACACACAAAAGAATATCTGGTTTATCCTTCGCCCTTCGTGTTTCACATAAATCTTAGGTTCGGTTTGTTAATTTTCACAAAAATTTTACATTGACATTGTACATCAGTTTAAGATTAACTGACATCTTTTAAATATTGAGTCTTGCATTTCATAAACATGATGTACCGCTCCATTTATTTAGGCCTTTAATTTTTCTCAATAATATTTAAAAGTTTTTAATACAGGTATCTTTATATCTTTTGTTAGATTTATGCCTAGGTGTTTGACTACTTTTATTCTCATATAAACTCATCTTATGGTTATTAGTGATAAGGAGAAATACAGTTCACTTGTGATCTACTTACCTCAGATTCAACAATCCTGTTAAATTTACTTTTTAGTTCTAACAATTTAACTAAACTTTCTTTTTGAATTTTTTATATACACAGCAATTTAATCTCCCAGTCACTGCAGTTTTATTTATTCCCTGCTAATCCTAAGGCTTTTCTATCTCTTCTAACTTGCTAGGATCTGCTACCCAATGATAAACAGAAGTGGTGAGGGATGGCATATTTGTTGCTTGTCCTGCTCTCAAAGGAAAAGATTTAACATGTCACCCAGTAAGCATGATGCTGTCTATTTTTTTAAACAACACAGAATATTTTTGTGGATACTCTTATAAAAGTAAAAACGTTTCTTTCTTACTGGTTTGCTAAGTTTTCTTTGTCAATAATAAGGAATAGATGTTGGATTCATCCATATGTTTTCTACATCTACTGAAGTGATCATGTAATTTTTTTTCTTCATTCCATTAATGTATTGAGTTACATAGACAGATTTTCAAATTTATTACTCTAACTTTGCATTTCTGGAAGATAGCTAACTTGATCATGACATGGTAACTTACTGCTGAATTCACATTGCTGGTACTTTATTTGGGATTTTTAAGTGTATATTCATGAGTGGAACTGTCCAGGAATTTTCCTTTCTTATAAAATTTTTGTCAGGTTTTAGTATCAAAATTCTGCTGGCTTCTTGAAATAAGCTGGGAGTATTCCTACTTTTTCTATTCTCTGGAAGACTTTGTGGAAAATATGTGCTATTTCTTCCTTAAATATTTGTTGAATTCAACAGTAGAACCCATCTGGGCCTGAAGTTTTCCTTATGAGAAAGTTTTAAAATTACATATTCATATGAGTAGAGATAGAGCTACTCAGACTCTTATTTTTCTTGTATCAATTTGGATAAGTACCATTTAAATTTTTTTTTGTCAATTTCTTCTAAAATTTCAGATCTATTGTCATAGGCTATTCACGATGTTTCTTTACTATTTTTTCAATGTATTTATAACCTTTTTTCATTTTTTCTGACAGAGTCTCACCAGCATTTATTGATTTTATTAGTCACTTAGCTCTGTTGTTTCCTGTTTCATTACTTTCTTATCTTTATTTCCTTCCTTCTACCTTTTAAAAAATTTAGTTGGTGTTTTTTTTTCAACTTACTGAAATTAATGTTGAGAATATCTGTTTTTAAGTCTTTTTCCTTTTTAACATATGCATTTGATGATACCAAGTATTCGTGTCTTTTTTGTTACTGGCTGCTAACTTACTATCACTGTGTTCAAAAAATGTTCTGTATGATTTCAGTCCTTTGAAGTGTAGTAAGAATTGCTTTATGAGCCAGAATATGAAGAACATTGGCAAATATTCTATGTACACTTGAGAAAATATGTATTTTACATTTGTTGAGTGTAAGGATTTATAATTAGATGATGTTTGCTAATTAACTTTGTTCAACCTGTCTATATCCTGGTTGTAACAATTACTGAGACAGGTGTCTTAAAATTTCTAACTAAATGGATGCCTCTAATTATCCTGATAGGTCTTACATCTAATGTGTGTGTTTAATAAGTGAATGGAATTTTTAAATTATGAATCATCTTTTCTTTACCTCTAACAGTGTTTCTTGCCTTAGAATCTATTTTATTATCCATAATGGTATATCTATACAGTGTTTCCTTTAGTTTGTTTTGAAGGTGTATGTTATTACATCCTTTTACATCAGGCTCTGTTGTATCTTTATAAGTAAGCATGTCTCTTTAAAGCAGTGAGTAGTAGGGTTTTAAGCATCCATTTGATAATCCTTTGACTTTTAATTGGAGTATTTATTTTATTTATATTTAGTATAATTACTGACATATTTGGGTATGAATTTATCACAAAATGAATCTATTACTATAAAAATAGATTATAAGAAATAAATCTATTTATTATAAAAATAATCTTATTTTTATTTGTCTCACCTATTCTACTCCTCCCCACCTTCTTTTGAATTATCTGAGTATTCCTTATTATTCTATTTTACCCCTCTTTCAACTTATTATTTACACATTCTTTCATCATTCTTTTAAAAAGCAGCTAAAGTTCAAAACATGCATCCCGAACTTACTAATGTCTAACACAAATCTGTTCTTTATCACTTCCTATACAAGGAACCTATAACATTTTAACTTCATTAACCTCTTCAGACTTACATTCTTCCTTTATTGTACATTTTGTCCTATGATGTATTTTAAACTCCACAGGGCATAATTATCCTTCCATGTAGTCAATGTTTACTTACATCTAACTATCTAATTGTTATTTTTATTATACTTCTTTCCTTTCTGCATCTCTGAGCTTTGAACTGGAATAATTTTCCATCTATTCAATAGACACCCTATAGGATTTCCTTTAATACAAATCAGCTCATGACAAATTTTAAACTTCTGATTTTTCATTGTTGAGGACTCTTTTTGGTAGATAGAGAATAAATGGCAAATTCATTAGCAATCCACTTCCTTCTGATTTCTATTGTTTCTGTTGAACAGCTCATTCTCACTCTTGTTGCTTAAGGACAAAGGAGTGTCCACAACTCTTACTCCAAGTGCTTTGCAGCTCTTCTCTGTGTTTGTTGTTTGTTTTTTAAAGAAATTTTACTATGTGGAAATATTTCTGTATTTACACTGCTTGGTGTCCTAAGACTTCTCAGTTCTGTGGTTTTTGTGTCATTTGTTAGTTTTGGAACATTCTCTGACACTTTTTCCAGTTACTTCTTCCGTCTCATTTTCTCTCTCAACTTTCACGGAACATCCAAGTGCATTTATGTTGGGCATTTCTAACAATTCACACAACTTCACACTCTACCATTTTCATCCCTTTGCCTCTTCATGCTTTATCATTATCATTATTATTATCATTAGTCATTACCATTTTGGTGCTGGGGATTAAATCCAGGGCTTCATTGAGCTTCACCACTAGCCCCATGCTTTATAACTGGTATTTTTTCCTGTTCTATCCTCTAGTCCACTAACTCTCTCTTCAATATCATCTCTTATATTGAACTCATCTATTACATATAGCCACTACATATCATTAAATTCACCCATTGTATATATACATTCAGTGATTTTAGTCATTAATTCAATCGTGCAACCATAACCATCACCAAATCCAATCTTAGGGCATTTACATCATCCCCAAAAAAGTTCATAAAGTTGACCAGTACAGTAAGTGTATTTTTCAGTTCTAGAGGTTCATTTGGTTCCTATTATAATTTTCAGTTCTCTGCTTTTCTTTTCTTTTCCTTTTTTTGGCAACATCGGGGTTCACATTTGCAAGACAGGTGCTCTACCACTTGTGCCATAACCCCAGCTCTCAATTTTCAGTTCTCTGGCAAAATTTTCACCTTATCTTTTAACTATTCGAACATATTAATAATAGTTATTAGTTAATATGCTAATATTAATCATAAGAAGTAACCATAGAAGCTAGGCTCCCCTCTCTGGGTTTTCCACCACCACCCCCCTTACTCCAGACCTTGGTTCTGCAATTCCTCATTGCCCTGATGGCTCTCTAACACCCCCAAACTTATTCTTTGTCCCCTTATTAATTTTAAGCAGCATTTCTCAAAAGAAGAGTTGATCTGAACAAACCTGATCTTCTATTGCCAGACTGATGCCATGTAAGCTAGGTGCACATAGTTTATCATACAAATGCAGATGCTTTTAACAATGAAAGTAGATACTATTTGTGATTATACTGGGGCAATGGACATAGACAAACTATCACAAACAAATCAGATGGTATGGCCACCCAATAACAGTGCAAGGAGACTTTGCTTAAAAATGAAATTTAAAAATCACATCGGCCATATGAAGAATAGGAGACCTCGTGTCTTCCCTTTGCTGACTTTGTATTTGATATTAACGATAGAAATGAATGCTTACTCACCATGAAGAGCCCGCTCAGCAGCTCACTGCCTCGGCAGAGGGAGTTAACTCTCACACCAGCCTGCCAGTTCCTGGGCCATACGTCTCACTTGTGTTCTTGGCTAAGACTTGGTGCCTTGGTACTGTTTTGGAAACTTTATCAAATAAGACAGAAAAAAACTTCTAAAAAAATATGTAAGAGTCGTTTCAGAACTGAGAAGAAACTGAACACAATGTCACGGCCTGTGCTCCCTTCTCTTCTTTTGTTTGGCTCTCTGCCCAAAATATATCCCCCTATTCCATAAGGAACACAACAGAGTAAGTAAAGAGATGGCTGTCTTAGTTTTTCAGACAGCTAGCACTGCCTTCTGGGTCATCATCTTCTAAAGTGAGCTCCTCTGGGCTGACCAGTGCCAGAGCTAAGCCCAAGGAGGTGCTCAATCAAACCAAGCAGTATTGTTGCCTAATTATAGACTCACCACATCTTGTGTTTTGCAGCCTGTCCCTTCCTGGAATTTTGATGATGCTATTCAGGATATCACTTCCTATTCTTAATCTGCATATTTTAGATGACTTGATTCAAAACAATGTTTTGGATACAGAGAGTCCAACATTTTTCCAAAACACAGGCTTTATTGGCACAGAAAGTAATTCACCACATGCATCGTGTTTACATCCTAGCAGGTGGACAACAGATCACAGCTACAAAGATGACAGTGGGTTTTCCCATCCCTAGTCCACTGATGTAGAGAAAGAAAACTCCTTAGTGAAAAGAAAACAAAATAGGTTTCCAACAATTTAACTTAGGGCCATATGTCATTGTCATTTACTAAGCAACGGAAAATAAAAACCAGGCATTGGAAACATTGAGCCTAGCAACAAAATAATGAGTTAAACTCAAGTACAGGGTAATACTGAGGCCAATAACCTAGGGTCCAGTTCAGCTGCGAGTTTTTGTGACCCTGGGGAATATTCCAGAGCTAAACTCCTCTGCTTGTTGATATGCCGAACACTGGCCTGAAGACAGGTCTGCCTTCTTATGCAAGGCCAAAAACAAACGAAAAAAAGACAAGACAGCACCTAGCCTTTTTCTTCTATGTCACACAAATAACTGGGGCCTCACCACCACTACATCAATCACCATCAATTGCAAAGGCCTTTCCCTACTCAAAGCAGCCTGTCTATACTCCCTCACTCAGTGTTCTCTAAGCCAGGGTCTTGTCTGCCCTGCTCATCTCCCTGTGGCCAGCCCCTAGTGATACCAGTACTCTGTAGACCTCAGCACACACTGGCAGAGTGATGGAGTTCTCATACCAATCTAGAGGGAACAGAAAGGGCTTGTTTCAGCACATTTTAGAAGAAACCACAGATCAAACCTCAAGAAAAGATTGAGTAAGTTGCAGGCTGTAAGGATGAATACCTAAATATTAGCAGGCATTTCCTTAGAATAAGGATATATACTCCTTCATTCTGAGGTTTTAGGGCTCTTTGTTTTGTTTTGTCTTTGTGTTTGTTTGTTTGTTTGTTTGTACTAGGGTCTCTCTATATAGACCAGGATGACCTCGAACTAGAGATCCTCCTGCCTCCCAAGTGCTGGGATGACAGGCATGCACCACCATACCTAGGTACTGCGGTTTGAACTCAGGGCCTCACACGTGGTAGGCAGAAACTCTACTGTTTGACCCACTCCACCAGCCCTTTTTTTGTGTTGGGTATTTTTTGAGATAGAGTATTGCTTTTTTGGAGAAAGGGGCCGAAAACCATGATAGTCCTGATTTCTGGCTCCCAAGAAGCTAGGATTATAGGCATGAGCCATTGGCACTTGGCAAAAGTCACACCTTTGAGGAATAAATGCTTTGGATTGTACAAACATAAAATAATTCTGGGTAATTAAATTCTAAGTTTGATGGTGCTGACTTTAAGTGGAATAGGCGCTCAGAGAAGTGAAAGGTTGGGCTGAAGTTTCATGAAGGAAGTTCACGGCAGACACTGATTGGCTGTTAATGAACCCATTTCCTCCTCTTCCTTGGACGCAACTGGACTAGTTTCTCATCAACCCTCATGACAGTCAGATGTGGCCACCTTACCAAGGGCTGCTAATGCAATCAGAGCAGGAAGGCCAATAAAAACTAGTCACTCAAGAGTCACCATGTTCTTTCTCCTTTCTGCTGGTGTGGTCCTGATAAGCCCGGGGATCCTGGGAACTGTGGGTTGAAAATGGCAGAACCCTAAAATGGAAAATGCTAAGAACATGCTTGGTGCTCTAAACATTACATGAAAGAGAGGCATCTACTAACCAGGTCACCCATTTTGGATATGTAAGAAATAAACCTGCATTGTTTTGATTCCTTGCACTATTTTGCATTTGTTGAAGCAGCTAGTGTTTACTCAAATAAGATAAATTAGGGCTTAAATTATCCCTGAATGTGGGCGGAAGGAAATGATATTTTGAAAATAACAACTGCGCTTTTTCCTTATTGCTTTCTGCATATACGATCTTTAGTAGGTCAAAGACATTTGTGTGTTTAGGGGAATGTTAATATTTTTAAAAGAGGGATACTACGAGAAAGAAGGGTGGAAGTTCCTTTTCTGGCAGAATAAATACTTGTCCAGTCCACCCACTGAAAACAACCAAAAAAAGTTAAACAAAATATTTCCTCAAAGATAATTTGAACTGCATTTGTGAGCTGACATTATACTAAGAAGAAAATACTTGTATCTGTTTTCACCTTGAAGGCATTTAACAAACTAGAAGAACTTGAGCTTCTGTTTTTACAATGTAGCAGGGCAGAAGGGACAGCAGATAAACTTAGTGACACAAACAAACCCATGGCCCACCGAGGAACAGAGTACAACAGGAGTCACTCAGCTAAAGACAGGACTCCAAATGGCTACCAAAATCACCTGTCTCACAAATCAGTGTGACATAGAAGAGGACGGGTCTTCACTAAAAACCCGTAACAATGAAACAACTATCGCATGAGTTTGGAGCTTGAATTGATTACTTGTTTGTTCCCTCAGACTTCAAGTTAAGAATTTTAAGTACTTGCTTTGCAGGTTAGGAATGATTACTGGGAACCTGGCAAAAACTAGTGCTATTTCTCGACAAACTTGCCTTCAATTCGAACCTCAAAGAATTCCCACTGATAGTCTCCAAAACAAAGTAACAGTACATTAAAACAAAGCAAAACAGACACGCACACACAAGGAAATAAAGGACCATGCACAACAATCGGCAGAACTGAACTCACCAGGACTTCAAATTTAAAACTCAGCGGACACTGAATATAAAATGTTTAAATAAATAATGGAAGGGAACAAGAATCTAAATAGTAGGGAAGATTAGACATAGTAAACTAGACAAGACTAATGAAATCGTGCAGACTATAGACATAAAGACGAAACAATATGAAAGGGAAGTTCTAACCTAAAGAACAGAAGCCGAACTTATTTGAACCAGAGGGAAAGAGTATGAAATAAGGGACAATACTCTGAGATTCTTCCAGAAGCAATGGAAGAGGCAATTCACAAACTGAGTTTCCAAAACCCCAACCAAATAAATATGAGGAGAAGAAATTCACATCAAGGTATTTTATAATAAAACTGCAGAATATCTAAGACAAACAGAATATATTAAAAACATTCATGGGGGTGGTGCTGGTGGAGTGGCTCAAGTAGTAGAGTGTCTGCCTAGCAAGCGTGAGGCCCTGAGTTCAAACCCCAGTGCCACCAAAACAAACAAAAATTCATAAAGGGCTTTTGAGGAAAGAATACATTCAGCACAAGACTTAGCAGCAGAGGCCAAAAACAATTAAACAACATTTTTTAATATCCTGAGAGAAAAATACGAGTTTTATACCCAGCAAAAATATTTTAGGCCTAACAAGACTCTATTTTAGGAACAAGAGGAAAACAGACATTTTTTAATAATAGAAAAAGTGAAAACTGAATAGAAAACTGAAAGAGTTTTCTATTAATTTACCCCCAGTTAATGAAACCTGAGAGGTAATGTGGAATTATAAGCAAAGAACAGTGAATATATGGGTGAGTCTGAACACATGGCTTAACATAATAATAAGAACAATAATGTCCAAATTCTTTGATCTTTGGGGTTAGAAAAAACAAAATAAATTAAAACACTGGGCAAAAATGGGACCTAGAATGGGGAGAAAGCATTTGGAGTTAAATAGCCTAAGTTTCTTGCATTTGTTTGGCAGGAAAGATATTAATTAGCTTTAGGCTTTGATAACTAGATATGGTAGATTTCTACAAGACCACTAAAAGAATTAGAGTGTAAAGATCTCAAACTATTACAGAAAAATACATGAAATAAGAAAATAAAAACCCTAATCAATTCAAAAGAAAAAAGAAATATGAAGGAGGCAGGGAAAATGGAAAGGTCAAAATAAGATAAAGAAATAAATTAGAATTTTTTTGCAATTATAATAAATATAAATACATTACATATTTGAGTTAAAATAAAGTTGTTTGCAGACTGCATGAAACCAATCTCCAGTTACATGTCATATATAAAAGATTCATCTTGAATATTAGGATATAAAGAGTTTGAAAAAAACAAAGGATGTAAAAACAAAAATCTACAAAAGCAAATCACAGGAAAGCTGGTTATATCCCACTGTGGTCTAATATTTTTACATCCACATCAGACAAAATGCACTTTAAAGCAAAAAGCATTGTGAGAGGTAAAGAGCACTACTTCATAAAAAGATTCCATTTCCCAGGAACACAGAAGAATTCAAAATGTCTCTATACCAAAAAATCAACAACAACAACAAAAAATTTTAGTGGGAGATTTTAATACATGTCTATCAGTAAAAAGTAGATCAAACAGAATATCAATAAAGTAGAGAAGATTTAAACAATTCTGCTAACAAGTTTGCCTTGTTAGAGGGATGGCAATTGTTAGAAATAAGTAACAACAAAAAAAAAAGTAACTGGAAAAATACTTTTGGGAGGCAGAGATCAGGAGGATCAAGGTTAAAGGCCAGCCTAGAAAAGTCAGTGAGACTCTGATCTCAACAATCAAGCCTGGTCATAATGCCGCACTCCTGTAATCCCAGGCATAGGTAAGAGCATCACTGTCCAAGCTGCCCAGGGCGAAAACATAACACCCTATCTGAAAAATAACTGTAGCAAAAAGAACTGTGGGCGAGGCACAAGTGGTAGAGCACCTGCCTATTAAGGATGAGTTCAAATCCCAGTGCTACCAAAATTTTTTTTAAAATAAGTATTTTAGAAAAGACTAATAATGATAACAAAATTCTGATGATGTTGATCAAGAAAAATAAGCAAGTATATAAATGATATTAAGAATGGAAAGCTAATTGCGATGGGACAACAATTAATAAAAAAAATAGACTTTTATAAACAATTGTTGTGCCCCCACATGTTAAAACCAAGATGAAATAAACAAATTCTTAAAAGTACATAAATTGATAAAATAGATTCAAGAAGAGAGAGAATACCAAAACAGTCTTGTTATAAAAGAAATTGAATTAGGATCAAATATTCCTTTTTAAAAAGTTATAGTTAAACAAACTACTATCCAACACTTCGAAGACTACATAATTCTAACCTTATACAAACTATTCCAAAAAATAGAAAAAGAGGACTCTTTAACTTATTTTAGAGGGTTAGAAAAACATTGATACTAAAACTTGACCAGAAAGGAGACAAATAGGACTTCTCACCCATGAACAGAGATGTAAAAAAAAAAAAAAAAAAGATCCTAGAATTATTGTCCAAGCAAATTTGCCAAAAGATGACATACAAAAGCTGACTGATTCAGGAAATGTAAGGTTAGCTTAACATTTTAAAAATAGTTGGTATGATTTAACATAGTAAAGGAGAAAATCATGTAAGTAGCTCAATGAATGCAGAAAAATAATTTTACATAATTTGTCACCCACTCAAGATTTAGGAAATAACACAGAGAAAATGAGAGATGAACTAATTGAACCTGACTCAGAACTTCTACAAAACACCTTGGCAGCACCATCCTTTCGGATGGGAAAGTGAGAAGGTCCCTGTGAGGTTGTGAGCAAGAAGCTGGGTCCAGCCATCGCAGCTTCTCTTCAGGACAGCAGCAGGGGGTCCAGGGCAATAATGAAGGCAAAAGCACTCACAGTACAAATGCATCATTTGCATGTGATAATGTCGATTACATTAAAAATCCTAATGAATTTACAATAACATGATACCATTCATAAGCATAAAGTTTCTGTACACAATACTAATAGGCAAAATCAATTTCATTTGGTGACATCTGCCTAAACCTTGACACAGCAATTCGTCCTTAGGTAACAGGAGACCCGTGGTGCTGAGGTCTGTGGTTCCAAGGAGACTTCCATGGGAGAAACGCATGCATGCCAGGATGCACAGGGCTCAGGACAGTCCTGTGGATGGTGGTGCCTGTTTCCCAGTATTCACCCTACCGCTCAGGACATGCCACCTTTCCAGCATTCTAAGCACTTAAACTAAGCACATTCACTTTTCCCTTATTTTTGGGGCACCATCTCCTTTTTGGGGACAGATTTTCACAAAATAAAGGGCAAGGAAACAGCAGCTCACACAATGATTTAAACACAATTGATGATAAGGTGAGACCAACTGAGAGTTTCTCCACATCCACCGAGCAAGGGAATTTAAATTTTTCGTCTTTGAGAATTTTTTTTACTTATTTATTTATTTATTGGCCACACTTGGTCAAAATCACATGTAAAAATCCACAAATAAGTCAGACTTACTGTATACCTCTTATATAGTCACACACACAAAAAAATCCTGCTGGAAGTTCATCCTAGCACTATTTCTAATAGTGTAAATGATGGGGGGAGATTATACAGCAATAAATATGAGAAGAGCACATCACTGCTGCATGCAACAACCAGTCCTACATGAATTCTCAGAAACATGATGGTGATTGGGAAAAAAACCAGACACAAAGGCTAATATACTATGATTACTCTACAAAATATTCTCACACAGGCAAAACTAGTCTACAGTGTTCAAAGTAAGGAATGTGCCACGCAGAGGGCAGTGTCACCAAGAGGACTTCTTGGGTGCAGGAAATGCTCTATTTATGATCTAGGCGTTGGTTATATGGTATGTTCACTTAAAAAATTCATTGAGCTTTAGATTTCTGCTAATTTTCATATGTATAACTCAATAAAAAGTTTAACAAATCAACTAAAAATATACATTAAATATATATAACTGATATAGAGACTGATACAGAGAGGCACAGATGTAAAGAAACACACACTATATGTTTACATCTCTATATAATGTATATATACACACAATACTTATGTATCTAGTATATGTCTACTACGTGTCACAAGTTAGATTTGGTGGGTGTGCATCTATACTGTATAAAAGTAAACCTGTACACACACACACACACACACACACACACACACACACACACACACAATTCTGGGAGGACTCAAGACTGACATATGACAGGCAAACAAGACCTTCATAGTGAAACATGTATATCTGTATTAGTGCATTTTCTGTTGCTACGATAAAATACCGGGGGCTGAGCACTTTATAATGAAAAAGACATTGATAAGTTTTGAAGGCTGAGAATCCATGACTGGGTGGCCCCTTCTGTTAGGCTTCTCACTGAGGGTTCCCTTGGCTGAGTCACAACATGGCGGATGGCATCATGGCACAAGCACATGAGAGGGTCACACAGTGGGACAGGAAGCCAGACAGAGATGCAGGGGCCAGGCTTGTCCTTTCACAATAATGTGCTCTTCCTAGCACCGAGATTTTTAATCTCCTTGGAGGGCTGTGTCCCCAACTAACTGATCAGCTCGCCTAGGCCCCATCCCTTCACTGCAGTAGAGACCAAGCTTCTGGCACATGAACCCTAGGGCTCAAACTCAAACCATATCCACACCATAGCAATGACCAATAAACATGAAGAGACGTGCAGTTTATTAACAATCAAAAGGACTAAAAGGACAATGAGATTATTTCACATTTAATAAATTGATAAAAATTTTCAAGTCTAACAATATTCAATAGCAACAAGAATGTGAAGTCACAGGGACATTTATTTACTATTAGTGGGAGTGGTCATTGGTGTAGACACTTTTGAGAACAAGCAAGAAGATGCTGGGGAGCCCTGGGGGTCTGCTGTGGCCAGAGAAAGAATTCTCCCTCAAAGACCCCCAGGCCAAGGGCTTGATGGAGGGTAGGGCTTGTCCTCAACTTGCTGCTGGTGGACTCTAAGCCAGCAAGTCAGCAAGGAGTGCAATACCAAGCTCAGAGAAAGCAGAGAGGATGTCTAGACTCACTTTTCTTTCCTTCTTTTTTTTTTTTTTTTTTACAAACTATGAGTTTGTAAATCAGTGCTTCTGTCATCAACTAAAATTAAATGGAATAGGTCAGAGTGCATTAAATATGGCAAAAGTAATATATGTAAAACCTGTGTTTCATCTGTACACATTATTATGCAAAAACTTTTGTTTCATCTCCCCCATGTGCACATATGCTAACTAGAATCTACGATGTAGCTGCAGGTCTTTGGAAAACCACAGGCTTCACCCACTGATGTAGGTGAACAAGCAGCCCCTGGTGGGCACCCAACCTGAGGACTCCGAGTTGACTCTGACTCCCTAAAAAAATGAAAGAAAGAGCTCCACATCCTTCTGTAGATAACCTCATAGGCAAAGAATGGAGGAAGGGCTATGCTGGACAACGTGCACCCTCCAAGGAAGACTGAGAACTGGACCTTATGAACGATCAGATTCAACTCATTTTAAAATGGGTGTGGGCAGAGGTTCTTCCTGTCAGTTGGGTGTGTGCTGGGGAAGAAGGTTTGCTAGTTACAAACTGAACTGCATTTTCTCTGCACATTGCTGGTTTTACTTATTTTTTTGGCAGTACTGGAGTTTGAACTTGGGGACTCATGCTTAGTAGGGCAGTGGCTCTACCACTTGAGCTATACACACCCCCAATTGTTTTGGGGGTTTTTTTGTTTGTTTGTTTGTTTTTGCTTTAGTTACATTTAAACAGGGTTTTGCATTTATGCATAGCCAGCCAGATGGTAATCCTCCTACTTATGATTCCCACAAAGCTGCGAAGCCAGGTACATACCACTATGACTAGCTTTTATTGGTTGAGATGGGGGTCTGGCAAACTTTTTGTCTGGGCTGACCTTGAATAGCAATCCTCCCAATCTCTGCCTCCCCAGTAGCTAGGATTACAGGCTTGAGCCACCACGCCTGGGCTCATTGGATTTTTAAGTGGACAAAAATGGCAACTTTAAGACATGGAAAAAGAAAAAAGTTGTGGCTGGGGAACAATACACACAATGGTAGAACTGGGAAGACTAAGACAAGTTTAGGGATAAATAAACCTTGATCAGATCCCAGGCCTTCCCTGAGCAGTAATAGATGGGGCCAGATGACCAGAAAGACTTAAAAAGTTAGGCAGAGGAGAAGAGATTTGGTAAGGTGGGCATCAGGGAGCCACCTGAGGTTCTTAGCAGATCGGGAAGATAATATTAACAACATAACAATAAAAATAGCTCAACAATTTGAGTTGTAACTGCGTGCCAGGCTCTGGGCCAAGGGATTCAGGGATTCTGTTTTAGCCTTCCCAATAATCCCTTTAAGAGTCCCACATTACTGAGTTTATTTCCGCATTACTTATGGAAATAGAATCTAAGACTTGCATCTCGGGTTGAGAAACTACCCTAATATTACACCACTATAGACAAGGTTTGAAAACAGGAAGTCTAGTGTCAAAGCCTGTACTTGAGAGAGGTTTAGAAGAAGCCTTCAGGAGTAAAGAAAGGAAAGGAGCCAGAGAGACAGATCCCTCTTGTAGTATTCTTGGAGCAAGGCACCAGAACTCAAGAGGAGAGGAACATGAGGTGGATTTCAAAGAAAGCAGCCAGGAGCTCCAGGGTAAAATTAGATGCACAAGATGTAAAATGAGTGGGTGTCCAAGTTTTCGAACCTCAGAACCCAGGATAATGGTTGTCACAGAGAAAAGAGAAAAAAAAAAAAAAGAAAAAACAAGAAAATAAGAGTGTTTACTGAAGATTCTGCTTCGATGTTTAGATTCCAAACTTCTATGCCACTTCTTTTGTTCCCATTCTTCAGACTAAAATACCAGTCTTCCAGGATCTTCATTCATTTTGAAATTCAAAGGACTGTCATAAAAGATCATTCTTCTATTACACCTACAGTCCCAAAGCCGAGGAGGGAGCTGAAGAAGCACAGTGGTAGTTGATGTTGTCAGGCCCCAGCCGCACCCCTTTCAGGCCTTACACTTTAGTGTCTACCTCCTGCTTGACCTCCAGCTGCTACCAAGGGCATCTACAGTCCCTGAACACCTCTCTGGTCCAAGCTTGCTCTGCCAGCTTGCACACAGACAAGTACTGGAATCAGTGGTTCTGAACCAGTCAATGAGAGCGCCAGGTCCTATCCACTGTGCCCACAGTGGTCTCTGGCAGGGCAGCTTACTACTGGCTGCCTTCTCTTCCTCACCTTCCCTCCTGCCCCTCCTTGTGTCTTTCTGGGATCGGCTCCCAGGTAAACTACCCACCCTCCCAACCCCCTTGCAGGATTGGTGCCTAAACCAAAGCACAAGGCATAACACTTGCAGGAGGCACTCAGGAAGGGAGGCAAGTCTATTTGTATCAGCTCAGAATATGAACATCAAAAGAGCCACATTTGGGGACATTTCCTGTTAAAAAGCTGGTAAGAGTTATGGAACAGGTGGCCTACTGTCTGCAAAGGATTGCTTTACCCTTGTGTCTCTATCACAGGGCATAGTTCCTGGTATGCAATAGGTGCTCAATTTGTTTTTTCAATTTTATACATATGTCTTCAGCACTTCCCTTGATCACTTCTTTAAATCAAATCTTTACAATGATTTCCTATATGTGAAATATATGAAATCATACCTGTGGAGGATGAATTAGTTCCATCAAGTTCTGATCATTTACCTGACTCTTTCAAGAGAATTAGAAAATATCAGAAATACACTTCAATGAAAATGTGTACATCTGTTCCTTTGCTGGTTCCAACTGGTCACACATATTTTAGGTCTAGTGGGATGTCACTGTGTGGAATGACTTAACTTGTAATTTTCCCCCACATTAGCAACCAACAGATCTCCCTGCTTAGATGGCTTAAACTGACCCCTTCCCCAACTTGGCCTCTATGAGCCGATTTGTATAACTTAGTGGTGGAGGGTGTCCAGGGAGACACTGGACACTGCTAATCCGATGACTTAAATCAAGTGTTTTCTTTAATCTGAAAGAAATCAAGGAGCCAACACTGTATTGGCACACCTGGGTTTGTTGAGCAGTTCATATCAATTATAAAAGGGAATGATGTCTAGGAAATTCTTGTGGGTTAGACATGACACCAACAATTGAACTACGTATAATTTTTGGTAATTCAGGAAAATCACATCCTATGACTAGAACCTTATAAAGTATGTGAACATGCTCAGGGGTGGATGAAGGGAAATCCAAGATGAAGATGAATGAAGGAAAATAATTACCAACAAGGGACCTACCAGGTCCCTCCCATCACTCATGGGAGAAAGTCAAGAGGCAAAATCCTATTTTCTGCCAGAATCACAACCAATATTCCCCATCCCACCCACAATTTTTCCAAGAGGAGATTCCATTTGCATTATGGGAGGGGTTGCCAATCATCCTACAGTAGAAACAGTCAAAGGAATAGCTGTGAGGTGGTCAGTGGGGTGGAATCTAAGTTGGGGGGATAGGGTGAGAACCAATTGGCTTCCAAAGAATGTATAGTCTAGGAATGTAGTTACCTCAGTTTCCTTATCTGCAGAATGGGACAGTAATGCATACAATAATTGGTCAGGAGTAGTAGCAATAGTAGCAGAAGTAGGTTAATCCTAAATTATTCTGAGAATCAACTACAATAATGTAGGAGCAGTGCCCAATGATGCAAAGCCCCTTCCTAGTGTGACTTTTCTATGTCACCCAACATTGCCAATTTCACCAGAGCTATTTCTCTTTCAAGAGACCATCCTACATACTAGATCTAGTCACAAGAAACAATGTGATGGCCTTAATTTAAAGAGATTTATTAACTAGTCATTATAAAGTAATTGATTTCACTTTAAAGCCTACAAAAATATTACCTTTCTTGAATCAGATTATTTAAAACCTACTTGTGCAATATACTAAAACCCTTGTCCAAGTGGGGCTTAAGACCCTCCAAATCCTTGCATCTGCAAAGGTACGGGACACACACTGCACCTTATTTGGACAAGTCCTCCCCTACTGACCTCAGCAATGCCCTGCTCCCTGGCAGGCATCCTTCAGTCCAAAGAGCAAGCCCCCAAGACATGGGCAAAGAGTGCTCTGTCATCATGAGTATGCCTTGAGCCAGTTCCATTGGCTTTCTATGGCTGTACACACTCATTCTTCTTTGAAATGCAGGTGGGAGGAGGAATGGGATAGCCTTAAACAGCCCAACCATGAAAAGCTTTATTCACTGCAATTCAATAAATAAATGTTATCCACAATCATTTTCACCCACTTCCGCAGCCAACTATTCTGTGCTTAGACTAGTTTCATCCTTGTAGAGGAAATGCTTTCTTTAAAAACTGGTTGGAAGCTCTGTGGTTTCCTGGAACACTGATTATTTTAATCATGATCTCTAACCCCATGCAGGTAGTAGGAACACGGCAAGCACAATGGAAGTAATAGGAGAATGTAGAGAAAGATGTGTCCTTTCTACTTCTATACCCTCCCCAGCTGTGCAGCCTCCAAGAATCAATGCCAAGAGATTGGCTGTATCCTTAAGAGGCACAATTCTACTACCTCCAGTTTGCCTCAAGTCTTAGCTGTTTTCTCCTTATCTCCTGCATACATGAATGAAGCAGTGGGGGGAAAATCTAGGGTGGACAGCAGGGGATTCCCCTGTCCACTACTTCTAGAAATCCTTAAAACTGGTATCGTCTGGGATGTAATGGTGACAACTGGGCCCAACCTCTATCCTGCTCATTCAGTACAATTTCATAATAGAGAAGATAATGTGAGTGTATTTGATGATATTCAAATATCATCTGTGTGTTATCATTTCACTCAGTACTCAAAACATTACTAAGAGCGCCAAGCAGATTTATATAGCTTGGCAAACTTTCATTTCATAAATGACACTTAATATGAAATTATTTTCACTGACTAATAGAGTAACAAGACAGATCCTGAGGTGATAACAGACTGTACCTGTGCCTTCCAGTAAAATTACAGTGACCTAGCTCAGACACTCTCACATGGTGTTTCTATAAATCATAAGGATTTATAAGTAACCCCTAAAACCTCTTTTCCCCTTCACTCCTCATGGACTGGACCAGGGTTTTTTGTTTGGTGACTGGCCCTACCTTTTCCTCCATGCATGATGGATCCTTAGGGTTTCTTATATTACATACCCAATTGCTACTTGTTTCCTACTTGCTCTGAACACAAGTATCCCCTGAAACTGTCAAGACAGGAGGGTACAGAGCTCTGCAAGCAGTTCCTTCAGGCCTTTTTTAGAGGATATTTGAGGCACTTTAATAGCGGTGTTTTTCTAACTGTGTTGGGAGGGGTTGTGAGGTTCTAGGGTGAGCCCCAGGCGCAGTTCAGGGGGTGATCATTGACTTTGGTCTAATAACCCAGAGATGCTCTGTTTTTTTTCAACTCATACAATAGGGCCTTGCATAAAATTCCACTTTATGCTAAATACAAAACCACAGCAATAAATGTTGATTCTCTCTCCCTAGGCTCTCTGAACCAGGTTATACACTTACATTCCTGGGAAGAAACTTGACCTTTCCCCCTCTTCCACAATTTGAAACAGACATGAATCAGAACAATTAAATATACTTCTTTTCAACATCCAAAAAAATAGTCCAGACATTTGTACAAAGTTAAGATTTTTTTTTTCAAATGTCCTCCAGACTGGCTTTGGCCTACCTACCCCCAACTTTGACTCTTTGCCATCTGCAAGGTTGGCATATGCCTGGCGTGTATTCTTGATGGTACTTTTCTTCCCAGCAAAGACAAAAATGAAGCTGCCTCTTTCTTCTTACCTTTCTGCATGAATCCAAAATTAAGACTGGCATTTGGTTGTTATTTTGGAATAATTATTCAAAATTTGGCACAGCTATCAAAAAATGTCAGCTTCAGTGAATATGTGAGTAGCTGTGTGACAACCGAAAATGAATTGGGATTTTATTGAACATCTTGTTAATTTGTATTGGTAAAAGAAGTTGTATATGGTAGTGTAAGGATTAATTTTTCTAACTCCAAAGTCAAAAAAAATCAGCAGAAGTGCCAAAAATTTGAAGTGAATTAACGGTACTTCTCAAAAGCCCCCCAGCCATGGAATGTTCTGAGCAAACTATGTGAGACAATGGGAACACAGGTAGATTCTAGAAACCAACAAATCCCATTCATTTCCTTCAGTCTGTAAAAACAGGCAACTGACATGTTTCCTGCAATGAACATACTTGCAGATAAGAAAGCGCTCTACAGGAAGTCCTCTGCTAAAAGAGACCACTTGTGCCATTACACCTAACCTTCCTCACCAAGTCCTAATCTGTTACATATTTGATAACACAGGATCATGAAATATACACTAGATCACTCAGTTGATGCTATATGGCTTCTCGGCTCTATATTCCCTATAACATAGGTGCAAGATATTAAATACACATTAAAATATAGTTAGGATTCGTTCTACCTCTCTCCTCCCCCAGGCAATTAGTTGATGAAAACAAGAGAAATTTGATGCTTTTCAAAAAAAAAATCAAACCACAATTGCCTAACTTTAAAAACTGACCATTTTCAATCAAGACAAAAAAAAGCAATCAATGTTAAATATACCATTATTTGTAAGGAAAGTATTTCTAAATGAATATCAAGAACATTACTGCAGGGAGGGGGCTGAGGGGGGCAGTGTAACTAATGTACAATATAAGCCTAACTGGAATTGTCACTATGAATATCCCCACATATAATGAATATATCCTAATAAAAAATCTATTTTAAAAATAACTTAAAAATTCAATGTCAAAGGATTAGAAAACTATAACAAATGTATTGGCTTTATATTGACAAGGTTTAACAAAGAGCTTCAAAGTCAAAATGTAGAGGAGGCTCACCTGGCTATTTTTCACTTAGCAAAATGAGTGGGTGGTGGGGGGAGGTGCCAAACTTTTCTCCTTCCTTCACACTCTTGGCCATGACCAGGACGAAGACAGTGGAAATATTTGCCACTTTGGTTTTGAGAACCTCCAAAATATCCTAAAAACGAAAGCACCGTTCGCCATCCCCAAAAGAGGAAAGTATTTGCAGTCTGGAAACTGTTTTTATCTCCACTTAGGAGTTTTTCCTTTGCCTGCTCAGCTCCCACAAACTCCCTGCCTTCTGCCTCCCAAAGCAGCAGACAGTCTTAGTTTTTCCCCTGCATGTGCAACCTTAGAGCAAGGGTCCAAAATACCATGGTTCTTTAAGTTCAGTTACTTCCACTCAACTTTGAACCCTCTTGCAAACAGAAATGCTTCATTCTAGCCTCCCTGGATCACTGCTCATCCACCAGTAACATCCTAGTTTTTACAGCTCTAAAAGAGTTTTGTGCTAACAGTAGACAGTACGAATCAGTTTGATTCCATATTTGAGTGCTCAAATACATTCTTCTCAGCCTCCCCCTTGCACAACTCAGAGGTAGCAAAATGCTAAGTAAGCAGGAGTGCTCATTCTGGCTTTCAGGCTTTTTTCCTGAACTATTTTCAATAAAAATACAGTTATGAAATCCAGGAGACTGCATTTTTGGTTGTTGTTGTAAAATGACCTTGCTTTGACAGGCACAGTCTCAGGTTTCAACAGATGCTGTGGGAAAAGCTTACAGAAGCCAGCACGGTTCTCCAGGCATCTACACGCAGGGCTGGTTTTTTTTTTTTAAGTGGTGTCATGGTAGGGTATGTATGCATGATGGGGAGGGTGGGGTTACTCTTCTCAGTTTCCATGACAACCATGTCTCCACTCCTCAGTTATTAGATACCATCCACTTCCTGTGTCTAAATTTTTAAACCAATCAGAAAAGTGTTTATACATTTAACAACTTCTGGGACCAGTGCCTCTTTAATGGGGCGTTTTAAGGCTCAACTGAAGATGTCCACCACTGGCCTTACATTTTTGTCTTATAAATAACACATTTCACAACGTTTACTAATTCATAGTTTTAGAGGGTAAGAACTGCCCTTTTTCTTGGATGAGAAATGCATTCCACTCTAAACAGATGCCACACTTTCTTATAACAGTGTGCAAGCTGATTTTGATTGTTTGCTCAATTTTATTGTCTTTTCCTTTCATTGTCACAAGACTTAAATTTAGTGTGTGAAGCACACTAAGGCACAAGGCGCTTAAATTATCAAAGTAATGATACAGTTAAGCATCCATCCGCTGATGTTGCTATTTAAATACTCAAAAGAAACAACGATTAGGAAAAAAATCATTCTAAGTTGAACAACTTTGCATTCTACAACTTAGGAGCAGAAACCATTGAGAATGCATTGTAAAGTGATCCGTCTATCAGTGTAAGCTAGTAGCTGACATCTGCAAAGAAATTTGTCACCAAAATGGCCTACTTTATCTGGAAAGAAACAACAACCCCCTAAAAAAATTAAACATGAAGGCATCTAGAGCAAAAGGCACTCTGATTAAAAAGCAATCTTGCAGAAACCCGCGCACAAGAAGGCTAATCTGAAATTATGGCATGGTTTTAAAAGAAGGTTTGGGTGACTGTTTTCCTAAGTCTCAATCGAACTGACCAATCAGTGTGAGAGTTAGAGTGGGCTCCAGACAGACATTTGTGCAGTCTTCAGAGCTGGCACCCTAGCTGCTCTCCTCTCTAAGGCAGAGCTGGCGATCAATGAAAAACAGGGAACAAAAGGAATATAACAGGATGTCTTCCTTAGCTGGGGAAAGCGATTCCCTTTTTCCTCAATGAGCGGGTCACAGCCTGCCTACGACAGCCCCACAAGGGAGCTTCAACCAGACCAGTCCTTTGGGATGAGGCACATTTTGCATTTGCAATCATGGGTCCCTTACACAGCTTGTGACAGAGGGCTCCCCGAACCCAACCAATGGAAACTAATAAATGAAATAAATTAACCACCCCACGATTAAAAGCTCTGGAGAAAGACTCTTTTTCCCTTTCCCAAATGTCATTCCCAGAGCATAAACAAAACATGAAAAATAGTCTCTTCAGTCTGCTCAGCTGGTAATCCTGGTTTTCTCCTCAAAACAATATTTCTCCAAAAAAAAAGGAGCAATATTCTTCCTTCCCTCACCAGAAACTCTCATCTGTCCATGTCATACCAGGGTAAGCAGTTACAGAATTTGCAAAAAAAAAAAAAAAGGTTGAAACTGCCCACAGATTTGACATTGTATATAACTGATAGCAAAGCAGTTGCGACAGCAATGCTGTATAAACTCTGCCCCAACCAAACTCCACATTTAACACGTTAGTTCCTAGAAAATAAAACTAACGCCTGGGGACCCCACCGAAGTGGGTGTCCCTAGAAATAATTAACAGGATCCCAGCAATTCCTTGGTAAATTTATAAATATCTATTGTCTGCCATATTTTAATTTTTTTTTAAACCAGGCTATCTACACATTCTAGAGAAACTTTTCTTTTTAATGAACTCACTTTTGAGACAAAAGTAATGAAAATAAAACAACTTGCCATCCCTGGATCTTTTCCCCCTTTGGGGCTTTTGCAGGCTATAAATCAATCTGAAACCAGGTGGAAATATGGGGAAGCGGATACCTTTAAAAAAAAAAAAAATCACAGGGTGCCCCCCAATGCAGCAGGCTGAGCAGCGAGGGCTCCCCACGACAATGCTGAACCCCAGGCACAGCCCGGGAGGCAGGAAGGGCGCCCCGTTTTCGTTACCTTCGATCGCCTGCGCCCCGGGTGCTCCTCGCGGCCGCATGGGGGGGCGGGGGGCGCGGCTGCACTCGCAGTGGCCCCGCCGCCGGGTCGCGCCGTCCCCGGGCCGAGCTGCACCGATCGCGCGGCCGGAACCCCGGCTCCAGCCCCGGCGCCCGCCCGGGGTCGGCGGCGCGGCTCCCACCCGGGCCCGGAGCCCTGCTGGGTCCTAGCGCGCGCCGCCGCCGCCCGTGCGCCCGCCAGCCCCGCGGCCCGGGCTGCACCCCGCACGTGCCGCAGGCTGCAAGGGAGCCGTTCCCCTTCCCCCCACAAAGGAAACCCCACTTTCCAAACCCACCACCTGGAGGTGGGGGCAGTGCACAGGAATCCGAGCTTAGTGCAAGTCCTGGGAGAAAATGTTAAGAGACAGCCCCTGCTACAAGTGAGCTCGCGGAGGCCAGATGTCAGTATCTGCGGCCCCAAAAGCAATGCATAGGGCCAAGGGGGTGCTGGGGCGCAAAGCTGTGCCCTGGTGAGTGCACAGAAGGTAAGAGGCATTAGAGGATCGATAAAGGCAGGGTTCAGAAATATAACGCCAAAAACCAAAAAGTTGAAATTTTGCATGTTTGAAACCAGTTTTCCAGTATTTCCCCCTTCTGCACTCTTCTTTCTCTTACTTTGTAATATGCTATTTTAAATAACAAAGCCCCATATGGCTAAAGCACGTAGTCATTTGATTTTCAAAAGACCTCCAAAATTACATCAAAATATGCGCTCATGTATCTTCTAAGAAATCAACCAGAGAGAATTAATGGTGGCATATGGTGTGCCTCATAGAGAAAAACTTAATTACAAATTAAAACAAACGCGAAAATTCACAAATTCCGTAAACTGAAAGTAAATTATGATCGTAGATTGATACACAAATCAGCTCCCGTACAATTAGGAAGACTGTAAATTCTAGGTTTCTCTTTCACAACAGGAGAAAAGGTGTCTGACTCATGTCAGAGAACCCTGGTTTTGTCCCCAAAAGGGCGCTTGGCAAACCTTTTGACTCATTCATTTACTGCAGCCCACCTGGAAAGCAAGTTTTAATCTTGCAAGTGCTCATTTAAGAAGACAATTCTATTAGCCCTCAATTCAAAATAATAGTGCTTTACTTTGGAAAGCCTGTTTGAAAGCCTTGGAGATGGCCAGTTTTCTTTCAGTCTTTGATATCACCAGGTTTGAAGGTCACCGATCTGTAAAACTGCTGAGAGAATGGTGCTGTATTTCCACCAAAAAAGAAAATTAAATGTGTGCTTTGTTTTTTTTTTCTTTGCTGCGGTTTGAACTCAGGGCCTTCACCCTGAGCCACTCCACCAGCCCAATTTTTTGGCATAGGGTTTTTTGAGATAGGATCTTGCAAACTATTTGCCTGGGCTGGCTTTGAACTGTGATCCTCCTGATGTCTGCCTCCTGAGTAGCTAGGAATACAGGCAGAGTCACTGGCACTGGCCAAATGTGTGCTTTCTGAGTTCTATTTTTGAAGCAGAAAAAGTCCCTTTGAAAAGTACTCTTGTCCTCACCCTTTCCAATTATAGCTAGATAAATGTAATAGAAGATTTTTAGTATTAATTATACATCAAGGCACGTTTCTGTTGTCTTATGTTGTAATATGTTACACTTGTTGATCTTCAGAGTACTTGAATACATAGCTCATGTGCTCTTTAGCTTATCTCTGAGAGAAAAGATATAACCCCCAATTTTCAAATGAAAAGATGGAGGTCCCAAAAGGTGAGGTGACTTGTCCCCAATTACCCAGGTAGTGAGCAGAGCAGCTGGAATCCCAGCCTCAGTCTCCATTACATCTCTTGGCCTCCCAATTATGTCTCTGTCAGAATTGAGGGAAATGAGGTGACCAAACAACTGCAGGTAGCTTTTTTTAATCATTCTTGCTTATCTGTAGCAGAGCAGCGATTTTCAGTGTGGACAAATGAGGCTACTTAAAATTATTTTAGTCTCCACTAAATGAGAAAGATGGCTGGTAGGATTCAAGCAGGTCAGATTTCTGTCCTGAGGCTACCCAGGCCATCCTGATAGACAGAAAACGTCAAACTCCAAGGCCAAGCAGTGCTACCATCCCCCATGTGAACCTTTTTGCCCTCTACCAAAGACCAAGAATTGATTCCACTTTCACACTGAGGGGTGGTATTTTCTCCATGGAAATTGGTTATCTAAACTCTGCACTGAAAGGCCTCCCTATTAATGAAATTTGGGGTGTCCTTGACCAGATCTGGTGACACCTTGGAGTCTGATGGGCCTTCAGGGAGTCACCTCTCAACCCTCCTGTCCTCCATGGGAAAGCCACTAGCCATTCTGTTTGTGGCAAACCACTTCCTCCTCCTCTGTCAAAATGAAGTGTAACTTCTTTGATGTTGTTTCCCAACCTGCCTGAATACCAGGGTGACACTGAACTGAAAAAGATAGGGACATTTTCCTCTCCAAAGTGACTCATTCTTGTTCTGTCTAGAGGAAGGTGCTAGTCAAGACAAGGGCTTGGGAAGATGCGTACAGCCTTCCTGGGGAACTACTTGGAAGGATTCATGCAAAACTTACTTGATGAATTCATTTGATCCCTTTGTTGAAAACTGCTCTAATTACTGTATAGTTACACCATCCCTGTGGCCTTCAAATGTTGCAAACTCTAGGCTCAAAGTAATCTTAGCACCAAAAGGAGGTGATGAGATACTGAAAAGAGACACTGTTGGTAAGCAAATCCCCAGAGCTCTAGCACAACAAGGGGACTGGCCAGCAGAAACCTGCCATTTGTTGACTCGCTCTTTCTTTCCTTCATCCAACTGTGAAGACATCAAACATGGAGCAAGGTACTGCTCTAGGCTCTGGATAGAAAGCAATGTCTGCGAAGCACTTCTTGTTCTGTGGGCAACAAACAATTACAGTGCAGTGGTGGGAGCTGCTGTTAAATCACACAACTTTTTCAATGCAGGGGAGAACATGCACGGGAGGAATAGGGAAAGGGAAGGAAACCTAAAACTTGAATGTGGTTGATGTGCTCACAGAATAAGAGAGAATATAGCAATCTTAAACTGGCAGAAGTTTAAGTTTCACTAGGAAGTAGTGAAAAGGTCTGGTAGACGTGAACCAATTTGGATTACTTTATAATACACGTATGCATGGAAGCAACATGAGGAATCTCCCTGTATAGCTATCTTCCTCTCAAACTAGCAAAAACAGTATGTTTTTCTTTTTATCTTATACAACAAAATTTTTATACAACAAAATTGGAGAACAAGAGGGCTGAACAGGTTCTGCCTGGAAGAGTGTGTGTGTGTGTGTGTCCCAAATAATGTATACACATGTAAGTAATTATAAAAATGATAAAATAAAAATTTTTTTAAAAGGCCCAGTGGGTTGAGGCCCCTGCCTGCACCCCCAGCAGGATTCACACGCTGCCTCATGTGAAACCATGACCTGGACCTGTCTCACTTTTTTGTCCTTTCATGCTTTTGCCATGCCTTCAATGTCCCCTTCAGTGGGAACTTTCTTTTCCCCATTCTTGTATATATCACAGTGAAGTTGCACAGTGACTAATCCCAGCGGAAAGCCAATACACGTCCCCAAGCTGGAGAGTTCAAAGGAGGTGGCAGTGTTACCTGAGCCCGGGGACTGGGGTCACCCAGTAGAAGACTCAGCCAGACACACTCTGGCTAGTGATGACTTCAGAGGCAAGATGAACATGAAGAAAACCTCAGGGCTGTTGCTCTTGCCACTCTCACTCACTCTCCCTCCAGAGCCCCTCCTTGGCTGCACCCAGTGGACCCAGGAGGTTGTGACACTCAGGCTACAAGGGGCAATACAGAGCAAAGAATGAATTTGACAATGGCTCGGAAGACAAGTGGCCCAGGACCATTTGTGTGTGACCCATGACCAATAATATTACTGCATTTGTTTCAGGTCTATAGACACATATGAGGGAGAACATGCAATTTTGGCATTCTGCACTCACTAACTTTGCTTAAGATGATGTTCTCCAGTTCCAATCACTTTCCTGTGAATGACAAAATTCCATTCTTCTTTGTGGCTGAGTAAAACTCCATTGTGTATAAATACCACATTTTCTTAATCCACTTGTCGGTACTTGGGCACCTTGGCTGTTTCCATAGCTTGCTGCAATAAACATGGGTGTACAGGTGCCTTTATAGTAATCCAAGTCACATTCCTTCAGGTTTATCCCTAGGAGTGGGATTGCTGGATCATATGGCAGATCTATGTTTAGTTTTTAAGAAGCTTCCATATTGTTTTCCACAGTGGTTGTCCTAACTTACATTCCCACCAGCAGTGTATGAGAGTTTCTTTTTCCCCACATCCTTGCCAACATTTGTTGGTGGTGGTGTTCTTGATGACAGCTATTCTAACAGGGGTGAGGTGGAATCTTAGTGTGGTTTTGATTTGCACTTCCCTTATGGCCAGGAATGGTGAACATTTTTTCATGTGTTTTTTGGCCATTTAGACTTCTTCCTTTGAAAAAGTTCTGTTTAGTTCAGTTGCCCACTTCTTTACTGGTTCATTGATTTGGGGGGAGTTTAGTTTTTTGAGCTCCCTGTATATGCTGGTTATCAGTCCTTTGTCTGATGTATAGCTGGCAAAGATTTTCTCCCATTCTGTGGGTGGGCTCTTCAATTTAGAGACCATTTCTTTTCATTGGCTTTGAATTTGATCATAACTTCCACATGGCAAGCCTCTTTATCTCCCTTAAGTCTTTGCTCCAATGTCCCCTTCTCTCCTTCCCCTTGGTCTATTTTTCCTTCTTCCTTTGCCCTTACCACTTGCTGGTCCTGACTTTGAGAGAGCAGGCATTTTACAGTGTGGCCACAGAAATGGCCCACGGGGTGGGTACTTGACCTCTTTCCAGGCCAATTAGAGTCTTCTGGAATTTTCTAACAAACCAGGGAAAGTGAGCCTTCTTCCTTCCTGGTCACCATGCCACAAGGTGCTGCTTGGTTTGTGGACTCAGGAGATTGGATGACAACCCAACTATTAGCCTAAGCAGGATGTTAGAACATGATGAAAACCTAATATAAACTTTGGGTTATCCAAACAAACTTTCGCCCTCCATTATCATAAACAGTTTGGAGCTGGCTGTATATATAGCCACTGTCTAGATACACAGAGATGCACACAATTCCCTCTGTGCTGGAGAGGACCCCCTCATGTTCTCAAACTTTTTAGGTATGGGTAGTATTCGGTTAGACCTAAAGAAAGATTTTCTGCTTACTTTCTTGTATTCTTTGAATTGCAATTAAGTGCTGCCCAATCACAGGTCTTAAAATTCCCCCATGAAACTGATAGTCTCACCCTTTTACTAACATACATTTGGGGGAGGAGGGACTGCATGCTGCAGCCAGAACCATGCTTATATTCACCCATTTTATGAGGAATTCCTTTGCTTCCCCCAGGTGACAGTACTAAACCACTACTATGCATCCACCCTTGTCAAAAAAAGAAGAAAGAACAAAACTCACTTTGATTCATTCACATCTTTAATATTTATCCTGTATATCCCTTCCTTGACCAAATCCAGGAATTTGTAGTCACCCTGTTTTGGCAATAGTGGAAGATGGTTGACATCTCCTCATGAGATGCCTCTGTAAGGTCACTCATGGAACTGGCCACAGCTTGTGTCCTCAGACCAGTTCCTCAGCTCCAGCTCAAACCCTTAAGGAATTATTTATCCTGAGCAGAGCTGCAATGTAGGCCTTGAGAGGAAAGCGTGGGGCAGAATGCTGCCAAAAACAGTCCGAGCTGGCTTGAGGCCAGCCAGCTGGCTGCTGAGCTGAGCCCTCTCCCAGCCTCTCAGACCCCCCTCTGTCTCCCCTTTTCAGCTGTCTAGCCTCAGGTAATCGTCAGCATTCTGTGGGTCCCTAGCTCCTTTTATTCTCTGCTTCAGATCACTTTACACACATTAATTAAGCCTTAAAACACTTAGGAAAGAAAAGCCAAAGGCAGTGGGGATGTTTGCACAGTGCTCCTCCCACTCTCACCCAGGAGGAAGTGGACATGGGAAGAGCTTCTGGCACTAACATGTGGAGTTGGTTGGGGTCCAGGGTGAAACTGATTCCACACAGCACAGAAAACCAATTTCATTGAGAGTCATATCGTTGTTATATGACAATGTCCCACCTTGGGGTCATCTGCCATGATTGACCCAGATGGTCTTTGGAGGGTAGGCCCTGGGCAAGTCTGCTAATGGAGAGAGGCGGTATCTGGCTCACACCTGTGATAAATGTCTTCAGTCTGTCTGAAGTCATGGGCTTTGGAATCAGGAAGACCTTAGTTCATATCCTGGCTTTACCACTTTCCAGCCCAGCTGTCTTGCAAATGTTGCTTTGTACCCCAAGGCCCACTATCTCATCTATAAGGTGGACAGGATAGTATCCACTGTGTTCTTCCCCTCCCCCTGCAGCCCAATTTCAGGAAAGGATGAAATCAGATCATTCATGTAAAGTATTTGGTATATAGAGTAGCTAAATGTTGTGGTCATTCTGAGCTGTCTTTGTATCTAACCCCAGTAAGTCTGAATTAATACAATTTTGCTACAGAAGCGTTGGACCCTATAGCTCAAACTGGTGGTGACAGCTCTCATTTACAATGGTGGGAAATCTGAATGAGGTGTGCAGTTTTGTTAACCATTTGTACCAATGTTAATTTCTTAGTTTGGATTAATGTGTCATGATTATTTGACACATTAACATTACAGGAAGTTGGATGGATGAAATACAAGAACTCTGTTCTGTTTGGTAATAATAATCTTATTCAAATCCATTAAAATTGATAATGGCTAGCAAGTAAGTCTAATACTTCACCCATATTTTTAGGTACAATATTAAAATACCTCTATAGCACCCAAAAAATAATAATGAATGCCAAGCCTTTTGTTGCCAAAATAAGAGGCAATTTATGTTATCTGTAGCTGTTATCACCACCAAGAAAAATTCATTGAGTTTCCAGTGTCTTCGGTACCGTATTGTACGTCAAAATAGCAAACATTACCATTGGGAGAAAACCATTGCCTGGGTAGAAGTCATTTGAAGGTAGCTGTCTGGATGTAAGATATTTGATAACCTTACCATTTAGGCCCCTAGTGCTTTCCTTATTTCACAGAAAATGGATAGCTTGCCAGTCATTCAGCTCCCAGATTTCCCTTCTGGTGAATAGTGACAAGGAAGAGCAATCCTGTCAAATAACACCTTAGATTATACCACTTGCCGTTCTGAGTACAGTTCTTGAGATGTTCATCTGAAAATGCTGAGGGTATCTTTCCTCTTTCTAACTCAGTAGAGACCAGAGGGTTTAAATGCTTTGATTTCCATATTTTTGTCAGAAGGAGACTACCATGGAGAGAATGATGAGTTTTGTTAAGAACCTTGACATTGATTCTCATCAAAGGCTGTGAACATAATATAGTCATATAACACGGGTTCAGCAAAAGAGTCACAGCTTAAAAAAGCAAAGACTCTGTGTGTCCTAAGTTGATCAACTGTCTAGGTGATCAGTAGCTTCTGAGGTGTGACTCCTTGCATGCATGTTGGCAGAGCATTTGTGATCAAAAGTCTGGTTAGCACCTACAACCTACAGAGCATTGTACTAGGTCTGGCCCATTAAGAAGGTTAAGGCACAGTCTCAGGGTCAAGTGTGAGAATGACATTTGTTCCTCTTTTTGGTTGCCCAGAATGTGACCCTCTTCCTTACCTGGGGAATCCCCAACCTCGGGAGGTAAAGCCACTTCCCACTAAAGACTGGAAATGCCAGAGGCCACCATCCCACCTCTCTTGAAGTTGGAGGAAGTGCATAACCTAGGTCTCCCCAGCACCCGTTATAGGAAAGAGGGAGATGGTATTCAATCCAGAAGCCAGAGGTGTGACAGAAATTCTACAGTTGAGTGAAGCATCATTGGTGTGCACAGCAGGACCACCATCTAGCACCACAACTTTGGGCTTTGATCTGGCTGTATCACCTTGGAGCCAGACACCCAAATATCCTGTGGATTCTTCTAAGCCACCCTCCATCCTATAAAGAAATACCTTCCTGCTAGGTCAACCAGACTCAGCTTCTGTTGATAGATGCAAGAGCCTTGCCCCCTCACCTCCATCTTGGATACCAGTTGTACCAAGCAGTCATTGTTTTTCTAGCAGTAGCTTTCACTAGACTCCTGTTGTCATAACAGTACATACTTCAGTAAAAGTTGCTTACGACCATGGAATAAGCTTTAACTAATTTACCTTGACTACTGGTGCTAAGCCAATCAACCAGAAAGGTAAGCAAATTTTAGGTAATGTACCTTTCTGCATGGGTCAAATGCATGTGTTATATACTTGTTCCTGGTACCACCAGCAGGATACACTTTTTCTCTGTGACACTGAAGAATGTAATATACTAGAGATTTGACCAAAAGAAAGAAACAACTAAAAATCAAAAGACCTCCACAGTTACAGAGAAAGCATCATTTTTGCTAATGTTTTTAATAGAGAAGAAACAGTTTGAATACTCAGTTTTATCTGTATTCAGCCTCCTCTTTTTGTCATGTAAAAATCCCACCATGGTGAATACTTATAATTCACCCATTGACTCTTCTTGATGACATTGAACTTTGCAACGAGAAACTTTCATTGTGAAATGGATCATCTTGTTTCAAAAAGCAAAGAACTGATTTCTTAAATGATTGAGAAAACACAAACTTCCATTGACAAAAACCAGGAATGTAGGTTTTTCTCCTAACAAGTTAAACATGGAAATGGAATAATTTCTTACAAAACAAGGAGACAAAGATATCATTAATCCTTTCAATTATGCTACTGTTAGCAGCCATGCAAATAAGCTCAGGAGCCAATGCCCAGTCTCTGAATGAAAGCAGAGTGGATGGAAGTGAATTGGAGCAGAGGTTAGGAAGAAAGGCTCTATGCCTTTCATTTTGAATTCCTTCCGTTTCATTGGAGACCCTGTTGCTCAGGGAGAAGAGTGGGCATCCCTGCACAGTAATGCAAAGATTGGGTCCCCTGGTCTTCACCTCTTGTCTGTCCTCCCTCATCTTTATCAAGCTGGTTTCCACTGAAATCACAGTCACTCATACAGTCATGAACCCCTATGGCGTCTTCTACCCCTGGGCTGTCATATTGCTACTTTCAATTGTCTTGAAACTGCCTCCAATAAACTCCAACCTTCTTCTGGGTTCTCTTCTACTTTTCTGGCCAGTCTTCCCCATCCCTCTCTGGCTCCTCCTCCCCCACCCACCTCCTAGTGGCCTGTTCTATCATTGACTCTTCTTTCTTTTCATTACACATGCTGCCTGTCAGAGACTATATCCATTTTCATGGCATCCAGCGACCACAGGGATCCATAACCCACACCCATGTACCCCCTGAATTCCAAACCCCTCTCTCCAACAAGTTCCTGGACCACTCCCCCGGCCCACCACCACAGGGATATTTCACTGTCACCTCAAATTCAAATTCACTAGGCTCCCATCTGAATTATTTATCATCTCACTTCCTGTACTCCTATATTCATTGCCCAGAAACCTCCTAATTATTCTTAACATACCCCTCCCTCCTGCTCAAAATTCCATATTCAGTCACCAAATTCTATAGATTCTGCCTCAGAAATTATTCTTAATCCTGGCCCCTCCTCTCCATCCCCAGGGCCTTCGCCTCAGCAAAACCCCCTTCATTTCTCAACTCTGTCCCAAGTGTGTCCCCACATGGCTTCCCAGTTATCCTCATGCCAGCTGAGCCCTGTAGACCTGGGAGGTCTATGCAGATGGGAGCCAGCAAAAGAACAAAGACTCTTAGGGGGTCAGGAACCCGGATGTTCTACAGCTTGAGAGAAAATACAGTTATGGGGTCTCAGCAAATCTTGCCTCTAACAGTGACCTAGCCAATCCCTTGCCACCTCGAGGGTTTGCGTGTGGCTGCCTGCCTCCACTCACTTCTTCCTCCCAGGGAGGCTGCCCATGGCCATAGAGCCAGCCCCAAAATACCATTTTGACTCTACCACTTCTAAGCCCCCAATTTTTGTTGACTCCCCATCATCCACAGAATCTACAAAACAGTTCATGTCCCTCTCCAAGTGCTCCAAGACCCCTTAATCACACACCTTTGTGCTCAATTTGTCTCCACGTACTCACCTAAATGAACCATTCTCCTCTGCCACACTTCACATAGACTTTCACTTTCCAGTCTCTGACATTTTGTCTAAGACACTTCTCCTCCTGGACCTCTATATCCTATTTAAAAAATTCCTCAAACCTGCTTATTTAGGTTATGCATGATGATTCAACTGAACTCTCTCTCTAAGCACTTAATCCACCACTGGGAAAGACAGACAAGAGGAATCTGTGCTACAGTGTGACAGTCTACAATGGGTACCACATGGTGTTTTGGGAGCATCTTCCAGGGAATGCCTTGAATCTCATCACCATAGAGATGCTTGTTCAGATGATCTCTGTGGGAAGCACTTCCTCTCTTCTGAACGTCAAGGCTCTGGTTCTCAACTTTATTGTGCAAAGGTTCATCTGGGGCTTTTTTAAATCATACACTTTCCAAGAGCTCACTTCCAGAAATTTTTAATTCAGTCAGTCTGGGATTGGGTCTGGGAATAAATATTTTTGCTAAACCTCTCAGTGATTCTACGATTGATGGGATCACAGGTCAATCTTAGAAAAACATTGCTAAAGTGTTTACTGCTTTTTCAGTTCATGTAACATACCAGATACTTCTTTGTAGTCTACATGTGTTTGTGTGTGGTTCAAACAGGAGTACTAAATATTACCTCTTTAAAAACAGGGTGTTTTTCTTAACTTCTTTATATCCCTCCATAGCATAAGCACAAAGTATGAGTAATTGTATTTTTTTTGTACCTTCATAAGTCCTTAGTAATTTTAGTAAGGTCATTTTTCTGTTTAAATTTTTATAATAGCTGTATTTTTTTCATAATTTAAGTTTTTTTGCTTTTTTTTTTAAGTTGGATCTGAGAAAGTGCTGCTGCCAAGGAATGAAGAGTTATTAGCAATGAAGTGGAAGGGGACACGGGGACTTCTGCCATATCCAAGAGGCCCATGGCCCTCACATGGGAGCAATGAAAACAAAGTGCCATGGTATGGACTCTCTCAGGGATGCTAAGGCTGTACCAACACAATGTTAAGTCAGTGTTTGGAAAAGTGCCATTGGCCTTGAAGAATGGTGCTCTTTAAAGCCAAATCAGATTTCCTATAGCACAACTGTGACAAAACACTCTTGCAAACAGGTGTTTTCAGTAGGCTTTGTGAAAAGGTGGAGGAAGCCAAAGTAGCCCAGGACTCCTGGCCCAGCTGAAGAAGTCTGCCTTCCTTCATGTTTAGCAGGGCAGTATGTCTGTCACACCTGCCTGAATGGCTGAAGGACCTCAGGACACCCTGAAGCTGCTAGGCTGAGACAGTGGTCCCAACCATGTGGGCATAGCTCTACCCTCTATGCCCAGCCACATCGTTTTTGAAATGTGAACATGACTTCTCCTAGGATGCAACCTGTCTTGGGCTGCTGGCTATTGTAACCTTCACAGTTCGGTCTCCCACACCAGATACATGACAACGAACCCAAGACTTATCTGGGCCTGAGAATCACCAGCAGATAAGTAAATGAGAAGGATTAAGCTAGGATTAGTACTCTTTTTCTTTTTTCCTACAACCTTCTTTCCATTCTCAGGAGAGGCGTATTTGCCCCTATCATCTCTACTCCCATCTTTATAGCTTAGAACTTCTCTAGTTCTCTCGTGTAGGACAAGTCCAAGTCCAGATCTTAGAGAAGAAAGTTCTAAGGATCTACTCTTCATCAAGGCATATTTTGTAGCTTAGTACCTAGCAGGATGCAGTCAATAGCTGTAGTGGACAAGGTAGACTGGGAGGGATCAAGACTTGAAACCAGACTTACAGCTGGACCCACAACTGGAACCAAACAAGTCACAGGTGCCAGGATGGTGCTTACGGTGGCAGGTGCCCCACTCTCACATGCTGTTGTCTGCTCGCACCCAGGTGTGGACCAAGGGAATCAAAAGAAGCCTTGAGACGTAGAATGAAGATCACCCATTTGTGGCTGGCAATTTAGTGGGAATACAGCTGTCAGATGAGTGGGTTAAGGAGCCTAATATGGTCACACAACTCATGGGCTGAGAAGAGGTGGGCTTACCTACCTTCCTACGTCTCCTGTCTCTCATCCTACCTTCTATAAGCCCCTTGCTCCCCTTGTCCCTCTACTCAGTGGCACAAAATGGTTTCTGGTCATTTCTTTTCCTACTGTGTCTTTGCAATATCATCTATGTTGATTTTCCTTTAAGATGTTTGTGCTAAAGAACTTATACAGAGATTTCTCTCTCTCTCTCCCTCTCTCTCTCTCCCTCTCTCTCTCTCTCTCAGAACTAAATAATAAAACTAGACTGTAAAAGCCTGTCAGAAATGTAGTGGTGCGTGTCTTACTTCTTATAATTGTCTTGGAATGATTAAGATTGAACTTTGTTGTTGTTGTTATTGTTGTTCTAAAAATGAAAAAAGGCAATTTTCCTCTGCCAGGCTTTGAGGATGGGTGTCAAAGGGGAAATGACCTGTGATGCCTTATGAAATGTAAATTCAAATTTTCCAGATAAAAAGTAACATGTGAAGCAAAGTGAGATGGAGCATTAATGACGAGGCCATGGGTCTGCCTTCACTGGTTCTCCCCTCCTGGTGGGTCTCACACGACTTTGAGAATTCAAGGTAAACACATACTCAAAGACATACAAAATATGAAACTCTTTTAGGGGAATTTAGGACACCACGGCCCTCAGGTTAAAAAATCCTTGTGATGTACTTAAATGTTTTCCCCCTCCTGGTTCAACTTTAAAACCAAAGTTAGAATAAATGGTGAAAGTTAGTTTCTCATCAGGCAGCAAATATATAATTATGCTCAGTGTTGTGGTAGGTAGAAAATAAGGAAAAAGAAAAGTCAAGAAAAATGTTAAGTGCTCATCATGGCCTTGAGTCTGGACCTTGAGGAAGTTCAGGCAAATTCACAGAAGGAAACTTTGAACAGGGTAATATGGAAATGGGAGCTAATGTGTGTGGTACAGATGAGAAGTGCAGGGTCCTTTAGAGGAGGAGAGTTGAAGATGTCATAGAGAAAGAAGGATTTCAGATGAACTTGAAAGAACCTGTAGGGCTCAGATAAATGAAAGGGAAATGTGATAATATTGCACATAACAAGATGGTTCAGGACAGAAGATAAGCTTTGACATCTGATACACCAAATGAATCCCCAGTTACAGGCTTGTAACTGTGCTAAATTTACTTATATTTCTGCATTTTAGTTTCTTCATCTGTAAAGTGGCCATTTTCATAAAATGGATGAGAGTAATAAGTAAGATAAATTTAAAAAACAATCGAAAGAAATGCCAAGAAAGCAAAATCTGTATCTCTCTGGTTTGTGACCATATCCTAAGAGCACAACCCAGGCTGGCCCATAAAAGATACTCAATCTGTAAGAATGGTTGAATGAACGAGTAAATGAACAAAAAAATATGTTGAGAAGTGGTAGGCAATAAGAGTGTATCTGATGTGTGGTGCTTTGCAATTTACTTTTTAAATATACTGTTATAAAATAGAATGGTGGCCAGGAGTGGTGGTGCATATCTGTAATCCCAACACTCAAGAGGCTGAGCCAGGAGAATCACAAGTTTGAGGCCAGCCTGGGCTAGATAATGAGACCCTATCTCAAAAAAAAAAAAAAAAAAGTATCAAGAGAATGAAAAGACAAGCCACAAATTCAGAGAAAAATTTTCAAAGCATGTAGCTAATCAAAGACTGTTATCCAAAATATACAAAGAACTTTAAAAACTCATCAATTAAAAGAAAAACAAAGAATCCACTTTAAAAATGGGCCAAACGAGGATGCGGGGGAAAAGGAACCCTCTTACGCTGTTGGTGGGAATGTAAACTAGTACAACCACTCTGGAAAAAAATTTGGAGGCTACTTAAAAAGCTAGACATTGATCTACCATTTGATCCAGCAATACCACTCTTGGGGATATACCCAAAAGACTGTTACTCCAGAGGCACCTACACATCCATGTTTATTGCGGCACTATTCACAATAGCCAAGTTATGGAAACAATCAAGATGCCCCACCACTGATGAATGGATTAAGAAAATGTGGTATCTATACACAATGGAATTTTATGCAGCCATGAAGAAGAATGAAATGCTATCATTCGCTGGTAAATGGATGGAATTGGAGAACATCATTCTGAGTGAGCTTAGCCTGGCCCAAAAGACCAAAAATCATAAGTTCTCCCTCATATGTGGACATTAGATCAAGGGCAAACACAACAATGGGATTGGACTTTGAGCACATGATAAAAGCGAGAGCACACAAGGAAGGGGTGAGGATAAGTAAGACACCTAAAAAATTAGCTAGCATTTGTTGCCCTTAATGCAGAGAAACTAAAGCAGATACCTTAAAAGCAACTGAGGCCAATAGGAAAAGGGGACCAGGAAGTAGAGAAAAGGTTAGATCAAAAAGAATTAACCTAGAAGGTAACACATGCACAGGAAATCAATGTGAGTCAATGCCCTGTATAGCTATCCTTATCTCAACTAGCAAAAACCCTTGTTCCTTCCTATTATTGCTTATACTCTCTCTACAACAAAATTAGAAATAAGGGCAAAATAGTTTCTGCTGGGTATTGAGGTGGTGGGGAGGAGAAGGAGGGGGCGGAGTGGGTGGTAAGGGAGGGGGTGGGGGCAGGGGGGAAAAATGACCCAAGCCTTGTATGCACATATGAATAATAAAAGAAAAAACAAAACAAAAAAAATGGGCCAAAGTTCTTACCAGACTCCTCACTAAAGAGCATACAGTGTACAGATGGCAAACAGGCATATGAAAAAATGTTCCACAAAACATGTTGTCACTGGGGAAATACAAATTAAAGTAACAATGGGTAACCACCACACGTCTAATAGCAAGGGCAAAAGCACACCAGACACCGGTAAGGATATGAAGTGAAGCAGCAGGAACTCTCACCACTGCTGGTGGGAATGCAAAATGGAGTCAGCTTGGTTATTTCTTACAAAATTAAACATACTCTTATCATGCAACCCAGTGATCATGGTCCTTGGTATTTACCCAAAGGAGTTGAAAACTTATAGCTAGGCAAACAAACACCTGCACACAAATGTTTACAGCAGATTTATTCACAATTGCCAGAATCTGGAAGCAACTAAGATGTTCTTGAGTCAGTTGAATAGATAAACCATGTCATGAAAAGACATAGAAGACAGACTCTTGAAACATTTTGAAAAATGCTTGGCCATTACCCCTCAAATATTTCTTTTTCACCCATTCACTCTCTCCTCCCCAAGTTTCTGTCTCTTACATCTTTTATCCTCTTGTCTACTTTTTCCCATTTTTCTTTTACCTGCACTTTAATGAACCATTCTTGATTAACTTCTGTCTGTTACTAACTTTTCTTCTCTGTCCAATATGCTATTAGACATATTTAATGGGTTCTTCAGAACAGATAGCACGTTTTTCCCATTCTAGAACTTCCATTTTATTCTTTTGCTATGAGTCCAAGTCTGGTAAAATTATCCGCCATTTTATCTATTTTCTTGTATGTGTTAACCATCATTATTTTAAAGACCTGTTATTTCCCTTGTCAAGAATACCTGTAGGTTTGTCTCCACTGCCTATTTTTTCTCTTGGTTTTCAGCCATATGGTATTTCTTCCTGTAGTGCTTGTAATCGCTGTATCAAGTCATGAGGTCAAGTTTATTAGATAGATTCTTAAGAGCTATTCAAATACTTATAGTGTATCTATAAGGCAGAAGCTTCTTTCCCAAATCACAAAGATGTCTGAAATGTCTAAGAAGACACATGTCACTTCCTTGGTCCCAGGGGTTCTTGAGGCTAAGGCCTATCTGTCATTCAATGTTCATACAACAAGTAAGGGAAATCCTTTTTGGTAACAGCACTGCTGTCAAAATAAGGTCTCTGTCCTAATGAGACTTATATTTCATTGGAGAAAGGAAAGAAAAAAAAAAGCAAGAAAACTATTTTCTAGTCATGAGTGCTATGCTGATCTTTAGAACAGAATGACATGATAGGGAGTAATTTGGTGAGTACATTGAATGACTCGGGAGGACTCTTTGTGGTTGCTTTGTTTTTGTTTTTGTTTTTTGATGGTACTGGGGTTTGAACTCAGGGCCTTGTGCTTGCTAGGGAAGTGCTCTACCAGTTGATCTATGCCCCAACCCTTTTTGCTTTAATTATTTTTCAAATAGGGTTTTGTGGTTTTGCCTGGGCTAACCTGACCTGAACTGTAGTCCTCTTATTCATACCTCCCATCTAGCTGGGATGACAGGTGTGCACCACCACATACATTATATTTGTTGAGGCAGGGTCTCATTATTTGTCTGGGCTGGCCTCCAATTGCTATATTCCTGAGTAGCTGGGATTACAAGTGTGACCAGTGCACCCAGCTAGGGAGTATACTTTGAGGAAGGTGACTTCTAACATGATAATTGAGTGACAAGAAGGAACCAGCTATATAATCATGGGAAGAGCAATTGGGGCAGAAGGGAGAATCAGTGCAAGGGCCCCAAGAGAGGAGAAGGTTGACATGTTTGAGGAAGAGAAAGAAAGTCAGTTACAGGAATTGAGAGACTGAGAGTGAAAGAAACAAGGCAGTGGACAGAGAGAGTTCATATCAATTAGGGCTTCACAAGTCAGAATGAGGAGTTCAGATGCATTCTAACTTTGCTAAGAATCCCCTGAAGGGTTTTGAGCAGGAAAAGTATATGATCTGGTTTCTATTTTTAAATACTACTTTTGCTTTTGTGTGGAAGGTAGTTTGCAGAAGGTCAAGATTGGAGCTAAGAAAGGAGGGAGCAGTTAATGGTGGTACAGGAGGATGGTGGGGCATAAATGGGGACATGGTTCAGAGAGGAATGATAAGATTCAGCACAGATTTGGGTGACAGAGCTAACAGGACTTGCTAATGTCTGGATGCTAATGGAGAAAGAGAGAGACCAAGAATACCCCCTTGATTTCTGCCCAAAGCTTCTAGATGAATGATGAAGACATCCTGCTAAGTTGGGAAAGCTTAGGAAAAGCTAACTTAGAGTCAATGGGTTAACTGAGAATTCTGGGAACCCTGTTTCAGCCGTACTAAGTTAGAGATGTTTAGTCATCATCCCAGTGGTGATCCCAAATAGAAGTTTGGCACATTAATTTGGCTTTCTTGAGAGAAATTAGGTGACATAGAGATTTGGAAATCATTGTCATGTAGAAATTATTAAAGTTTTGGAATTAAACAAGACTCCTTGGTTTCTTGGGCAAGTCAAGTACATGGAAACATGACATCTTGATACTAGAAGGGGCATTAAAGACCCACTAGCCCAATCCCATAGTTTTATAAGAAAAGAAATCGAAGCCCAGATAGTGTGCTATTTTCATAGGCTCATGTGGTGGAAAACTGAGTTGAATTCCCAGTACTGAAAAAAAGAACCTAGAAATTTCTTAGTTGGCTCAGTACATTTTCATTTACCTTCTGCTTCTAAGCTAGTGCAACTTAGCTCCAAAGTTATGGTATAGATTTGTTGAAAGAGATACTTATATTCTGTTCAGTATTGGATCTTAAATGATCAAAAAAGTTAAAAAGAGAGCGAGAAACCACAAATACATTGCTTAAAAATATTTCACTATCAATTTGAATTCAAATAAAGAAGGAGGTTTATTGGCAGACTGATTGGCTCAGTAAAAAAAAAAGAATTCTCAGAAACATTTTTATCCAGAATTTATTGCAGTTGCTGCAAACTTCTTTTTAAAATAATGCTTTAAATTAAAGAACCAATCATTTTTTCATCATATAGAGGGAAAAGATGTTATATCAAATCTCATTTACTGAGTTGCTAAGTAGAGTTGTAAAATCTCTTCCTTAGATGTGTATTTTGCACACACATACACAAACACACAGTTTTATTAGGTAAACAGCAAGTATGTGTCCTATTGCTGAGACAAGGAAGCTGTGAGAGTTTAAGGAACGCCCTGTGCATTTTGTGTTGGCATAGGTAAAGCGTGAGAGGCAAAGGTTAAAACTGATATTAATAATGACTGCCACGAAATTTATCAGAAAAGAGCTAATCGAGGCACAGCAGATAAAGCAAGGTGGCAATAACTGATCGATAACTCCTTCTATAAAAGTTCCTCTGACTTGTTTATGAAACTCTCAGTATCTATATATGATATTCCAAACACAGTGTCCTAGATGTTATTCCACCTGTGAGTCTTTTCTGAAAGACTCACAGGTGGACAAAGCCGTGCCTTTTCCCAGGCTTTGTCCAGTAAATTCTGTTATGCTACAAATGGAGGCATCATTTAACCTTTTGGAGTTTCAGTTCCCTGATCAGTAAAATTAAGTAGGTGGTCAGTTGAGAACCCCTGGAGCCTTTGAAATCATAAGTTTAAGACTTTCAAAGTCAAAATCCATAAAAAGAAGAAATAAATTCTAAGATAATGTGAGACAAACTTTTTTTCTATTCTTGGACAGAACTGTGACCAGCACCTGGTACTCCATACTTGGACTTTGATCCCCTTTCTTTCTGCCTGAAATTAAATGACCTTTTCTTTGGTATACTATTGAATCTTTAAAGTAAACACTGTTTTAGAAATAAAGCCATCTTCTTCAGTCACTAGAATATATAAATTTGTCTTTCAAACATGGTCTCATGAATCCTCCAAAGCAAATATAACTGATTTTTTTTTCAGTGCACTATTAAGGGGTTGTACCATTTTAGTGAGGGGGACTTTCTTTCATGTTGGCATGAAACCAATCTGCAAAGTCTTTGCAGGGACTGAGGCCAACACCAATGAGTGACAGTAGATGAATGGAAGAGAACCCTTGTGCTTGCTCATCGCTCACTTAAGACCAAGGACTCTTTCCCCATATCTTCATTAATTTGGTGAATTTGCTATGCTTGGGAGAAAAACTCAACTCAGCACCAACTCTGAGTATCTCTATTGCCACAAAATGCTGATCCAATTTAATACCAACTCAACTCCAACCCAGGTTCTACTGGAGAGCCTCCATATTTTCTAGGATTTTGGTTGTGGTCACATAGAAACAGTCCTGACATTATTTTCACAATCACATTTGCTCCTTTTTATATCCCCAGCAATTAGCATAGATCCTGATATGCAGTAGGCACACAGTCTTCATTGAAAGCTGAGCAACAGGTGAACAAGCAGACATCCTTGTAGTTTGGTGAGGAACTCCATGTGATCTGAAGGTGAAGAGAGAGCAGGACTGTATTTGCAGTTCGTTTAAATATTTTCCTCTCAATCCACAAGGTGGGCTCCAGAAAATCCTCTGCCCTCTCTTGAGTATGCGACCCTCAAAAATCATCTCATAAGCTGTGTGTAGTGGTACATGCCTGTAATTCCAGGTACAAGGGAGGTTTATGTATGAGGATCAAAGTCTGAGGCTGGCCCCAGGCAAAAACACAAGACCCTGTCTGAAGAATAACTAAAGCAAAAAGGGCTAGAGGTGTAGGTCAAACAGTAGAGTGCCTGCCTAGCAAGCAAGAGGACCTGAGTTGAAGCCCTAGTACCACCAAAAAACAACGAACCAAAAAAAAATCTCACAGCCTATATTCTATTTCCCTTTTCCTTTTCACAACCTTTCCTACCATTCTCCCCTTTTCTCTCTACTCATAATTTCAGACTTTGTACTTCATGCTGTTTGGGGATTCCAGAACCCACTTTTATGCAATCACGTAGATATGGACATTCTCACCTTAACGATTTTCTCCATTCTATAAGAGAATTAAATTAAGAGGTGTTCGGTCCCACAGCAAGTAAATGACCCACTGCATTCCACAGCTTCTCTTTATATTTTACCAATTCACCTCCCTCACCCAAAAGCTTCCTAAAGTAAGCTAAATGCCTACCTCAGTGAAAAAACACTGACAGGTCCAGGATGTATCAGGAAAGTAATTTCCAGAGCAGTGGAGATTACTACACCATGCAGAGTTAGTGGCTCAAACACAAATGACCCCCAGATGCTATCACTATTGAGTCCTTGTGTCTGATTCTTTTTCTACTGTATCCATCACTGTCGGACATCTTGCCCATTCCTAGAAGTCTCTTGATCTTCTTCAAATTCATTGCTTCTAGTCTTTTGTGGGTTAAAAACCCTGCTCACCAGATTCCTTAGGATCACGTATAAAACAAAAGATGGTTGTTGACTGACAGTATAAAGCACAGAGCTTGGTGAATGAGCTCCCTGGCATTTATTTTAACTTCTCAGAGGTCTTTTTCTTTGAGCTGGGTTCTCTCTGGCTCAAAGTGACCTCTGGGTAGGTGAGTTATTACTGCAAAAAGGCATTGTTACCTTTCAAATAAATAAGAATGGCTGCTAAGGCCTTGTTCTGTTTTCTTTGTAGAATGGATTCTTTGTTTTAAAATCAGGGGAAAGGTAGAACAATATACTCTAGGAAAGATGACCTTAAGTGAGTCATGTTATATGAATTGCTAAATTGATAGGAAAATTAATGTTTTGCTAATAACACTGAAAAGTCAATAAGTAGCAAACGAACTTTACAACACCAGGGCTAATCTTTGTTTAGATGTCCTTTGTAATTAAGAAACAATGTCCAAACAAAGCAAATTAGAGGAAAATGATTCCTAGAAGGGTTACTGTACGGGGAACAGAGTGGTGCACGAGTAGATTTGTAGAACACATTCACACACCATCAATAACTCACTAATGAAGAGAACGAGGAAAAAAGCCCTTCTTTCAAAATAGGCATCATTATTTTAAACTCCTGGAGTTTAAAGTACAGTAAGTAATGTGAAAATGAAAAATGCTGGTCACAAACTTAGAGCACAAAATGGTAAGAAAACTCCAGAGTCTCAGATGTTTACACTCTGCATAATGTTCACTAAGGTTTTTTGTTGTTGTTGTTTTGAGATGCAGTCTCACTGTGTATCCCAGGCTGGCCTCAGACTCTCAGTCCTCCTGTCTCAGCCTTCCAAGTGATGGAATTACAGAGCACCAGAATTACAGGTGTGCCTTACCACATCAATAGTGAATGGAGATTTATGGTCCTGAGTCTTCCCTTGCCTTACGATAAAAACCTCTGTTTTGCCCCTTTGCTAAGCCATTCTTAAGCATCTTAAGACCATCAGATCACCCACCATAAAGGGTATTTTATTAAGGAATATAGGCACCTTTTTATCTTTCACTGACTATCTTGTGCTAAACCCTAGTTTGTATAACAGAGATGGTAAGTAGGTTTTAATCTGTGTGCCAGCTCGTATCACTTGAGAGTGCCTTCCTAGCATGTTAGGAAGTTTCTGAACTCACATTTATACTCAGCAGGAAGAAATGCAGTAGTCAATCCATGATGTCTCCTATGGACTAGACAGAAGTGATAAAAATGTACATGCTGCTGGACATCGGTGGCTCACATCTACAATCCTAGCTACTCAGGAGGCAGAGACCAGAAGGATCATGGTTCAAAGCTAGCCTGGGCAAATAGTTCACGAGACCCTACCTCGAAAAACCCTCTCACAAAAAATTGGGCTGGTAGAGTGGCTCAAGGTGTAGGCTCTGAGTTCAAGCCCCAGTACCACAAAAAAAAAAAAAAAGAAAGAAAGAAAGAAAATGTACATGCCAAAAAATTACCACCATCACCCTCCAATATCCTGAATATCCTGCTTATAGTGAACCAAGAGAGGTCTAGTTCCCTAAACTTTTTTGGCACTGGTCTCTTAGTTTATTAGAAAGATTAGTTACTTCTATCTAATACCTGGTAATAGACTATCCAAGTATTTTACTTTTGTATTTGAAGAGTATGAAGTTTATACAAATTTGTTTCTTGGCCACTTGCTGGGTAGATTGAAATATTTTAATGCAGTGTAAGGTGGTTTAATGTATTTATCACAAACATACTTTCAATATGACCAACACATGTGCACATAAATGCACACACAATTTGTGCCAAAATGAAAGCTTTCTCTATTTCTTAATTTATTTCCTGCTATAGTCAGATTCTCTGTTTTCTAGATTTTTTAAAAATTAAATCCCAGAGAGCAAGTTTTCAACCAGATTATACAGATGGACCCTGATCAATCAAAAATCCTGTGGTTTATGACACGATAGCAAATTATCTATATAATTCCACAAACTTGAAGGTGTATTTGAGAACTAAATGGAAGGGAGACAATTCAGTAGAAGTCAAAGGTGAAAAAGAAGAGGAAATGTTTTGTTCATGCAGGGGACACTAGGACCCTGCCCTCCAGGAGTTTACAGTCTAGTTTAGATTAGTGCACAGATGAACCTGGGCTATGTCTGGAGAACCACCAGCTAGTGGATGCTGACTTTTGTTGTTAAAAAAAAATCTCCTGCTATCCTTTTCATTGCAATCCCATTTATGGTCTTGTCTATGCTGTGGTAAGTGGAATCACCCCACAAGCCAACACACTGTTCCTCATGTCTGCTATCATTGTGTCTTTTGATACTTGGAAAAGTGCAAAGTAAATAGAGTCACGATGATATTTTAGCCGATGACAGAATACATTTACATCCGTGGCTCCATAAAATAATGTCACCAGAGATGGTAGCCATCTTAGTTTGTATAATTACATGCTGTGATGTTTGTACAACAAGGAAATAGCCTAATAATGCACATGACTGTTCGTCAGTATATAAACATTTAAACAAATTACACTCCTCCAAGGCAGGGTCTCTTCTCTACCTGCATGTGACCTACACAGTCTTTAAAGCTGAATGATAGTTAAATGAAGAAGTGAAAACAATGTCGGAGGGCTTTGGCTTACCCGTGCCTTTAGGCGTACGCTGTCCAATGGCTACATGAAGTAACCACTAGCTTCATGTAACTTTTCTGAATTAAGATGTGATATAAATGCAAAATGTAGGGCTGGCAGAGTGGCTCAATTGGTATAGCCACTTGCTTAGCAAGTGCAAGACCCTGAGTTCAAATTCTAGTACTGCCAGAAAAGAAAAAAAAATTAAATGTAAAACATCCCCTGGATTTTGAATGTTTAGAAGAAAAAACTGTAAAGTGTGTCGTTGTTAACTTTGTTTATTGATGGGCATATTGAAATAATAATGGTTTGGATATATTGGGTTAAACTAGAATTAATTTTGCCTGTGCTCTTTTTACTTGTACAGTGTGGCTACTAGAAAATTTAGATTGCCTAAAGTGGTTTGTGCTACATCTGGGATACTGCTGCTTTGGAATTCTTTCCTTACAGCATTCAGGTGGTGGTGATATAGTTCAATTTTGAAGATTCAGAGATGGAGGTAAGCAGTTTATGATGATTCCTATTTTAAGTCCAGAGAATCTTCCTTCATCTACCCACAAGAAAAAAATATATGAGTGTCTACAGGGAAGATAGAAAGGGGCCATTAGGAATTTCTAAGTTTATATATAATAATACTCCATAAAATGAGAAAAATCGATCCAAGAGGTCAACGTCTGTTCAAAAATACACATTTTCTTAGTTAGCAATTATTGGGCTGATTTGGCATGTTCTAGGTCTGAGATCACGAAAAGCCTGCATTAAAGATGAAAGATTTTAGGCCAGGCATGTTGGTACACATCTGTAATCTCAGCTACTTGGTAGGTGGAGATTGTGTGCTGGCCCCCACAAAAGTCAGTGAGACCCTATCTCAAAAACAAGCCAGATGGATCATACTCCAAGGCCAGCCCAGGCAAAAGCTTGATATAATATCTGAAAAAGAAACTAAAAGCAAAAGGACCGGGGCATGGGCCCAAGTGGTAGAGCACTGGAACACAAGGCCTCATGAATTGGATCCCCAGCACCAAAAAAAGAAAAAAGAATTTAATACAAAATAATTTTTCAAGTTCATGTGTAATACATTTAGTACAGTCCCCAGCAAGCACTAATTTGTCATAAAACTATTTGTCTCTGAAGTTATTTAATATTCATAATTTTAAGGACAAATATCCCCATACATAATCCACTACAGTCTACCTTAATGTCTGTTTTTCCTATACGCTGAGAGCGCGTGAGCTCAACCAATGAGAGAGAGCATGACAAACTGTTGTTGCTTCTGTTCAATGAGCATTGCCATACTATAAGCACACACCGGTCAACCAATCAGCTCTCTGCTGTGTTAAGTGGGTTTTGTAGTGTTAAGACAGTGATGACTTCTCTTTTTGATTATTTTGTGCCCTGGTTGATGGTTTGACCTGTTAATTAATGACTGTCAAAGAGCACCTGTGGAAAGACTGGACCTGATTTCAAGGGAAGAGTATCACAAGAGATTTTTAGATGTAAGCTTGATTCTGGCTTGGGGCATCCTCAGCGACACAGTGAGTACAAGGGAGAGGGTATGGGGGGCTGATTGGGGCTGGTGGAACTCCTTTGGCACTGTGAAGGCATCAGGAACACCCCTGTTCTGGGATGGGTGGACCCTCAGTGGGAGGCTTGTGCCCTTCCTGGGGGTTTGGAAAGGAGATGAGGTTGGCAACATGGCAGCATTTGGTTCTGGGGAGTCAGTTGCACAGGGATGGGTTTTCAAGGCTCTAATAGTGGTGGTTTGAGTAGTGGTCCCATGACTAGGAATGCATGCACGTGCAATATAATCATTCAAACTAGACTTTTACCCAGTGTTCCCCAGACATATAAGAACTCTTTGGGGCCTTCATCTTTTGGAGGGTGTGAGGGAGACGGGAATGGTATCTCTATGTAGCCCAGGCGGTTCTGGAACTTACGATCCTCCTGCCTGTGCCTCCTGAGTGCTGGGATTAAAAGCATGTACCACCATGCTGGCTTTTGTGTCTGCTTTAATAAATCTATTTTAAAATGTAGTGTAACTTAACATATTTCATTCAGTATATAGTCAACTATCTACATATCTTGAAAACAGTTTATTTTCTAAAGTGGATTTAATCTTTTCCTGTGTAATATTTTTAAGCCACTCATTTCTATGACAAACCCTGTAATACAAAAGTAATCTCTGAGCCGATCTCTGACCACATCATGACAAATTCTAAATCAGTACCATCTAAATTAGAGCCCCCACCAGTGAGACTGCAGCATCTGTCATTAATCTCTTTGTAAAACTGTTATTTTTCTGTTTAAAAGAAATAGTAAAATTATGTCCTTGTAAGTTAAGATTTAAAATTGCAAAGGGAAATATGACCCCTTTAAAGAAGAGAGCCTGCTTCAGAAAGCAGTTTGTATTCCATTCGGGGTTAGATATGGTTACCAAGGAGACAGCTCAACTTCATCAGTAGCCTTCTAGGATTGGGAATCCAGGGGGCTCTCAGGAAATATTTTGTAGAAAAAAAAAAGAGAGAAAGAAAGAAGGAAGGACAAAAGGAAGATGGAAGTAAAGGAATGACAGGTTTCTATCTATGAGGACAGAGCGATGGGATGGTTAATTTTATGCGTCAATAAGACTAGGTCACAATACCCAGATATTCCGTCAAACATTCTAGATGGTTCTGTGAAGGCATTTTTTTAAGGAAAAATTAACATTGAAATCAGTAGATGTTGCATAAAAGAGATTATCCTCCATCGCGTGGTGGATGTCATCCCATCAATTGGGGGCCTTAACAGAAAGACAGACCTCCCCAGTCACACTGCACCATCAATTCTTTTTTGATCCCCACTCCTGTTACACTGTCTTGTCTCTCCTATTTGTTCCTGTGGCCTCCTGTGGCATTCCCTGTGATAAACTGGAGGAAAAGGAAACTGGGGTCTATCTTATAATAGTTCTGTGTGATCCACAGGCACTGTCCAGACGTGGACAGTCCCTTTCTGGGGCATTTTTGAAGCAATGTCATGAAGGGAAATCCTTACAGTGCATGGAAACTTGAGCAGTGCCCCTGGTTGTTTATCTTGCTTGGAGAGAGAAATGGCCACATATGCGATTATATACTGAGTCACAGGCTATAGCCAATAGTTTGGTTGGATGGTGAGGAATTTGGCCTTCCAATGTGATTGGAAAATTGATGGCAAGCAAGTCTAGGTGAGAGGTATGTCGACAGACCTCTCTGAAAAAAATGTGAAGGCTATTTGTGTCTTGTCTGAATTCTCACCACAGGGTGACCTTGGCAGACAATTTTAATAATCAAGTGGGTAGGAAAACCCACTCTGTGGCTGTCAGTCAACCTCTTTCCACAGCTAAACCCTGTCATCATCCAACAGGCTGGCAAACAAAGTGGTTTGGTGGCAGAGATAGGGGTTATGCACGGGCTCAATAACATGGACTTCCACCCCTCAAAGTTGATCTGGTTAAAGCCTTCAGAGGCCAATATCGAGCCCTTAATATGGCCCCATTCCCCAGAGAGATCAGCCAGCTCCCTGGGAGTCAGGTCAATTATATTGAACTACTTCCATTGTAGAAGGAGGTAGTGTATTATGCTCTTACTGGAATCAATAATTGCTTGGATACAGATTTGCCTTTCCTACACACAATGGTTCTGCCAAAACTACCATCCTTGAATTTACAGAATGCCTCATCCACCATCATGGTATTCCACACAGCGTTGCTCCTGATTAAGGAACTCACTTCACAGCATGAAGTATGGCAGAGGGCCCCACTCAGGGAATTCACTGGTTTTACCATGTTTCTACCATCCTGAAGCAGATAACTTGATGAACAGTGAAATGGGCTTTTGAAGACTCAGTTACACCACCAGCTAGTTTATCTAGTTGCCTTGCAAGGCTTGGGAAGGTTCTACAGGAGGCTGTATATGTCCAGAATCAACATCCGATACATAGTGCTGTTTCTCTCAGCCAAAATTTGGGAGTCCAGGAATTGAGGAGTAGAAGTGGGAGTGGAATTACTCACTTATTATCCACAGACACCCAACAGCAAAAACTGCTTCCTTTCCTTGTTCTGCTGGTCTAGAGGTCTTAGTTCCGAAGAAAGGAATGCTTCCACCAGGACACACAACAGTGAACCCACTGAGCTAGAAGTTAAGACTATTGCCTGGCCTCTTTGGGCTCTTCATGATGCTAAGTCAACCAAGGGAAGTAGTACTGTGTGCCTGGGGCCACTGATCTTGACCACCAAGGAGATATTGGTCTGCTAGTCTACAATACATATAAGAAAGAGTATGTCTACAATATAGGCTATCCCTTTGGGTATTCCCTCAGCATTACCATGCCCTGTGACTAAAGTCCATGGAAAAGAACAATAATCTAGTGTAGGCAGGACTACTAATAGCTCAGACCCTTTGAAGACAAAAGTTGGGTCACCCTACCAGGAAAGTAGCTAGCTATGACTAGCTCAGGTCCTTTATTTAATTTACACTATATCAAAGAGAAGAGTAAACATCGCCCAAGGATTTTGCATCCTCTTCTGGGGAAAGGGCTGGCATGTTTTCTGTTGTACATAGAATAATTGCGTGCGTGCGTGCGTGTGTGTGTGTGTGTGTGTGTGTGTATGCATATACATGCACAAGCTGTTGGCTCTATTTCTCTGGAGAACCCTAAAATAAACATAATACAAAGTCATATTATGGTACTGATATAAACCTATTCTATATGTCTATAAGCACTTTTTTTGGTGTGTGTAGGGCTGAGGTTTGAACTCAGAGCCTCACACTTGCTAAGCAGGTGCTCTACTTATAGGTGCAGCCACTCCACCTATAAGTGCTTTAAAAAATGATGGTTGTTATATGGAAGGAAAAAATGCTACAACCCAAAGTGGGAGGACAAGTGAAGATTCTGCTGGATGTAGCAGTAAGTAGTCAAGAGGTAAAGTTGCCCACTGGAGGAAGTCAGGATGGCTCTTAGATTTTAATAAAATGGCAGAGGGACCTGATGGTCTCAACCTTGCAGTGGGTCTTTAATGAATCCTACCAGCCAGACAAGCAGATCTGACCCACTTCCTGAGAGCCAGGTGCTCTATGGAAGCCTCAGTGCCAGCCAGAGGCTCAGACTCTGAGATTAAGGAGTCCAAAGGCTGAAAAAGCAAGTTTCTACAAAGGTTTAAGAATAAAACAAAGATTAAACAATGATTGATAAGATTTAAGGATGAATGAGAAATGTAGCTTCAGTGTATATTTCTTTAGTAATTTGCTCTGTGGAGCTATCTCCTTTGCTTTTAATGTTTGTTATCTGTTTTAATAAAGAAATGTCTCCTTTGTAAAAGAAATTATAATGAGGTTGTAAAATAAATTAGTCTTTTAGCTAATCATACATTTGGAAGATCTAGGTATTAAAAAAACTGTGAAGCTCTGATGTGAGAATTGTCACTTATTTGGCAGCCATTATCCTAATCAAAAGCAAAGTACTAAGAGGAACAAAACAGTCTCTTCTCCACTGGACTTACAAACTTAATCTCATAAAGAGAAAGACATGTCAGAGAGCAAAATGATATTAAAATTTCCATATCTGTATGAACTTCAAATGCAATACCCGGCCTCCTAACTGCCAAACACCAATAATAATGATAACAAAGCAGCATTAGAGCCACCATCTCAATGAGTGTGAGCTTTTCCCCATATGAGGACTCCCTTATAATGTTTTCAATCTTTCTGGAATCCTCTATAGAGCAGTAGCCATTTTTTAGTATCAGATACAAAAACTCTTAATGAGAAAAAGTTACTAAGAGAATGGAAGTTATTTTAAACAAATGTATAAAATATTATTCATACAGAACTTTGTATGCTGAGAAAAGTAGTACATGTGGCACATGGTGAGTTCCAAGATTAACTTGGTCTGTGTGGGTACATGGAGTCACAAGTCCCTTTCAGTAATTCCCCAGCAGCCTCGGGGCTCTTCTGTAGCTGATTTAGTTAGCATGGGGTGTGAAACCATCCACATCACCCTTTGCATAACAGAGTTACCTTTCTGAAAATCTAGTTATTTCCTCACTTGAACATATGTGTGGGTCCTCATCACCAGGTTTCCCAAACTTGGGCAGGCATCACTTATCTTGAAGGGCTTGTTCCAATGCAGACTGTGGAGCTTGTTATGGTTGAAGGCTTTGGTTCTCACTTGATGGATCCAGTCATTGAGGGCAATGGGCTCATGGGGGCTCTGACCTAATCCATGGGTTAATCCAGTGATGGACTCAATATGACGGTATTACTGGGAGGTGGCGGAAAACTAGGAGGTGGAGCCTAGTTCGAGGAAGTGTGTTCCCTGAAAAGATATGTCTTGTCCTGGCCCATTCTTCTCTCTCTCTCTGTTTCCTAGCTGCCACGAGGTGAGTGGCTCTATTCCACCATTCCCTTCCACCATGATATTCTGCCTCACTACTGTAGACTCAGGAACAATGGAGCTAGCCAACTGTGAACTTCAGCCTCTGAAAGGGTGAGCCAATATACATCTTTCCTCCTTTAAGTTTTTTTTTTCTTTATAGTACTGGAGAGTTGAACTCACGCCTTGCACTTGTAGGCAAGCACTGTATCACTTGATAGACTTAAGTTGTTTTGTCAGGTATTTTGTCACTGTAACGAAAAGTCTGAAAAACACAGTGTTCCATTCCCAGAGATGTTGGGTGGGGAGTAATGATTTGCATGTCTAACAAGTTTGCAGGTGAGGGTGATGGTGCTGGTCCAGGTAGCTCACTTTGAGAATCACTCTCCTAGAGTCAGAAACCCAAACCGAGGATAACAAAGCAGGGGGTTCATGGTCAGGATTTGGCACCTTTCAAATTTTGTTCCCTACCTGACTTACCCTTCATCCGTCATCCATTTGTCAAATACTTATTCGTCATAAACTTCCACCACTTTCTCAGCATGCCCTCCAGGTAAAATTGATCCACTCATCTTTCATGTTCTCACTGGCTGAGTACACATCTTCTTACGGCAGGCATCCGAGTCTCTGCAATCATTTGTCTATACATAGTCGCCTTGCTCACTAGACTGTGTGCAAGACAGAGGTCTAGCCATCCATCTCTGTGTACTCTGCCCTGCACTAGAGCATAGTAGGTGTTTCAATAAGCATTTCTGCATGGTTTTGAATAAACGTAAGTAGCAAATACACAACTTTTTAAAGACACTGTGTTTAAGGCAGTTGGAAACCCTACACCCTGTTGGCTGACAACTCTAGGATTAGATTGTCAGTGACTCAAAGCTCAAGATGTTGCTTGTAGCAAAGAAAGTAGTATGCTGTTAACACCCACAGCGATTTGTGCTCCTCATTTAAAAGGACAGACACGCCTGTATGTCATGCATATAAGTAAAATTAAGAAACACACAAAATATTGTAGTCTGGGACTAACTAGATTGACAATCAATCAAAAACTTGTGCAGCTCTCTATTCTACAGAGTCCAGTGAAAATCTCCACGTCCAGCTCAACAATGCAGCACCAAAACAAGGTCAACAATATTTCAGCAATCGTGTCAAATGCCTTTTACAAACCCTGCTGAGAGTCCCCAAAAACACAATGTATTGAAGTATGGCAATAAGAGAAGGTGGGAGGGCTCTAAAATTGTTTGAGATTCTACATAGGCCATAAGCTAAAGAGAAAACAAGAGTTGATAAGAACATCCAATGTTACTGTAAATAAAAAGCAGACTTTATGTACTGGGTCTTGGGATTATTTGTTATATCTCTAGAGAGAGACCTACACCATTGAAAAGAGGCATCTTCACATGCAAACGATGTATGTGGAATCTGCCATTCTATTATTAGCTCCTACATAAGATATTCTGATTAATTACTCATTGATGGTTAGAGGAATTTTTTTTGGTAGTACTGGGGTTTGAACTCTGGATCTTGAGCTTGCTAAACTAGTGTTGTACCACTTGAGGCACATCCCTGGTTCCTTTGCTTTTAGTTTGTTTTTCACGTAGGGTCTCACACTTTTACCTGGGCTGGCCTTGGACCATGACCTTACCTCTGCCTCCCATGTAGCTGGGATTACTGGTGTGAGTCACCATGTGCAGCTCTAAAGGATTTTTTTAAAATTATATTTCCAAGCATAGGTCTTAAGGCACCTGGTCTATAAATGCTATGACCTGTCAATTCTCTCCCTCCTTCTGTTTTTCTCTCTTCTTTCTCTTTCTTCTGACTCCTCTGCCTTTCTGTATTCATACAATTTTTATATATACACACACACATCCTCCCATTCTTCAATTACTTCTCTTGACTTCCATAAATTAATTTGTTAAATGACTCCTTCTCATGCTCTGATAATAGCAACCAAATTTTGCTCAGCCTTTAGCTATCTGTCATCAGATTCTGTTCATCAGAACATATTCATTTTAAAAATGTTCTTCAGAAATCTAATTCATTTATCTAGTCAATGAATATTTGAGTGTCCTAGGTACTGGAGATGGTGACACAGCAATGAACAAAACTAATATGATTCCTGGCCTCATTGAGGTCATCACCTGGTTGGGGAAATGGGTGGTTGAACAAGTAATCTCACAAATAAATACATAACTACCAAGTGTACATGCCTGTAAAGAAAAGTCTTTCCTATGAGATATTAAGAATGGGGGATCTAATTTAAATAAAGGAAACATAGAAGATTCCCTTACTGATCCCGGTTCCCTACCCTTCCTTTGTCATATGATTGCTGCAGTTCTTCCCACAAAGGGTGCTGAGTATGCTTCTCCACCCTTTCACTCTAGTTTTGGCTTTATGACTTGGTAAGAAAGCAAAAGTGATGTTGTTCAGCCTTGAACTTGGCCTCAAGAGGCTAAGTGTGTTTCTACTTGCCTACTGCACTTCTGCCACTATGTAAGACAGCTGGCCTGCTGGTCTCAGGAGGAAGGTGAGAGATACCTAGTGCTGACCCATCCCTGCCAATGGGCCTAGCCAATTCCAGCCATCAGATGTGTACCAGACAACTCAGCCAACCCATAGACATGTGAACTCTAATAAAGAGTGATCATTATTTTGAGCTACTGAGTTTTGGCATAGCTTGTTACACAGCAGTAGCTAACAGATGCAGGGCATCAGAGACTTTTCCAAGAAAGTGAAATGTGGACTGAGACTTCAATATTAAGTAAGTGCCAGACAGATGAGGAATGAAGGGAAGGGTGTCCTGATGGAGGGCAATGCATGTATGAAACACTTCAGGTGAGAAAGAGCTTCATACATTCAGACGACTGGGAAGAGCTTTGTGGTTTGGAGAAGGGAATAAACTCAAGCCAGAGAGGAGGCAGGGACCACATTATGCCTGGGTTCTCATATATTCTTTTAAAAGAAGAAATTTGACCAAAAATTGAACTCAGAAGAGGGTTATTTATAGTCAACGGTATCAAAACCAAAGGACCGTCACCTTCAGTATCATTATCCTAGAACCGTACTGTCCCATCAGGTAGCCACTAGGCACATTTAACCATTAAATGTTAAATAAAACATTAACATTTTATTTTATTAAAATAAAATAAAAATTCAGGGAGACAGAGGCATAGCTAAAGCAGTAGAACACCTGCCTTGTATGCACAAAGCCCTGAATTCAAATCCCAGTACCACTAAAAAAAAAATAAAGTTCATTTTCTTAGTTGCACTACTCTCATTTTAAATGCTCAATAAATCCCATTCAGCTAGCACCACCATATTCACAAAGCAAATACAGAACATTTCTATTACCATAGAAAGTTCTGTTGGGCAGTGCATTAGTTTTTTATTGATGTATAATAAATTTCTGTAAGCCCAGTGATTGAAAACAACATAAACATGTTATCTCAGAGTTTCCAGAGTTTGGATACAGGTTAGCTCGTTCTGTTCAGTGTCTTACCAAGCTGAAACCCTGGTGTAGACTGGAGTCTCCTCTGAGACTCAGGCTCCTCCTCCAAGCTCACTGGTTCTTGGGAGAATTTATCTCCTTGTGCTTGTATGGCCAAGAGAGTGCTTGCACTCCTAGAGGCTGACCTCAGATCCTTCTCACGTGACCTCTCCTCACAATATGGAAGTTTGCTTCTTTTTCCTTGAGGCCAATAGGACATATCGGTTCTCTGAATACCTTCTGCTAAAGGACTTGTTTAACTAGGTCAGGCTTACCCAGAACAAATTCCTTTTGATCAATTCAAAGCTGACTGATGGACAACCTAATCAAGAGCATGAGGGTCCATCACACACTCTGGCCCTGCCCACACTCGAGGGCGATCCACAGGGTGAATATACCCAGGGTGGAGAACCTTGGAGGCCATGGAAAACTTCTGTCCACCATAGACAGAGCCCATGTAGAATGTAGACAAAGGTTAAACCAATCAATAAATGGGTAAAGCAAGTGATGAGAGAAACTGGAATGAGTAGAACAGGCTTAGGCCACAAAAGCTCTTGCTATTTAAATAATCTCTGCATTACTCAGGCCTATGAGAGCCTTCTTTGATTGAAGCCTGGCTTCAGCTAGAATCCATATTTATCTACAGTACTTTCCCTCTTAAGGAAGCTGTACCTGCCATTCTTGTGACCATGGAGGAGACTGAACAAGACCCTTACCTTAAGGTAATAGACATTACCTTAAGGGCCAACATTCCTCACTCTGACTAGCCTTCTGGAGTGATTGACCTTATGCTAGTCTCCAAAACCCAATTTCTGCTTAGATTAGCCGACTTGCTGGCTTAACACACCCTGATTTTGGCCTGAACGTCCTGGTTTCCAGACCCCACCCCACCCCCCAGCTGCAGACAACTGCAGAGTTTCAATCCTTGGCTCTTGATCCTGAAAACAGCTAGATACTGTTGGGCACAGCCTCCACTGCACAATCCCTGCTTGACTGTTGTTCATCTCCCACTGGGCTTTGCGTTCAGGGAAGGAGAAACCTTCAGTCCTGGTTTTCAGGGAGAAGTGAGCGGACAGAAGGAAACATTTACACATTTGATGTGGTGCCCCTGAATATAAACTTCAACCACTGATCATAAGGACTTTTAATTTTTTAACTCTACTTAAAGTTGTCTAAGGAATATATTTATCATTTTGAAAAAAAACATCTATACAATTCTCAATCTCACAAGGAAACTATTTTTGAAATGTTGCATTTAATAATTCCAAAAAATTCTGTTTCAAAGCTACACCTAATTCTGAGGTGGACTTTCATAGTAGCACATTCTTTTTTCAAAAAAAATTTTTTTTTCCCTTTCAAGTGAAGAGTGTTTGCATCCTAACTACCATCAGTGTTTCAATGGAGTGCAGATATTTTAGTGCCTTTGGTGAGCATTTATCTTCTTGCCATCAGCACAACAGAACAAAAATATACCCGTATTAGCATTAATAATCAAACCAAGTCCATTATGCAGACTTTCTTGTCAGTTAAATTTGTTGCAGGCTCAGTTTTGGATTCAGTTTCATCCATTTGGAAGTACTTTTGCTGTCAAGCAAATTTTTGTTTTATCATTTTAATTTGGGAGGGTTTTCTTCTTTTTTTTTTTCTCTCCTGTGTCTGAATCACCTTTTTAGAAGTTGGAAAATGCTTATTCCCCACTGATATAGGAAGGAATTGATTTGGCACACAGAGATATTTTCCCTGTGATGTGAATAGAGTTAATTTTAACAGAGCTGTTTCATTTTAACAGCCTCAACTTGCACAGTGTGTGTCATGCCAAACGGCTTTGTGTATGATCATGGACTGATGTCAGCACAGTTCTAGAAATAGTATTTGATAGTTAACAGCTGCCACAGAGCCAGAAGGGGAACACGAGACATTGTGTTTCAGAGGGGTTTACAAAACTTGTCACTATAGTTTTATTTATTTATTACTTAATTTCTTGACAGTGGAAGAAGAACAGCTTAAAATACCAAGTGTAGGCTTTAAAAGAAAGACTTATATTCCTAAGTAGGTCAAGTTGCTCTAAGAACCTTGACACTCTGAATAATATGGCTATTGCAGTGTGTGTCATAATATATGATGAATTTATTATAATTTTCATTTATTTTATAATCACGTACATTGCCTACGAGTACAGAAAAACCCTTGTCACTCTGTCAAGAGGTGGGAAAATCTTTTCTTTAAAGAGCCAGGCAGTAAATATTTTAGGTTTTGTGGACCATTTACAATCTCTGTTGCAACTACTCAGCTCTGCTGTTGCAGGACCAAAACAGTCATAGATGATATATAAATGAATGGTCATGGCTATGTGCCAATAAAACTTTATTTACAAAACAGGTGGTGGGCCAGATTTGACTGTGGGCCATAGGTTCCCCACCCTTGCTTTGGGTGGTGAGCAGATGCCACACACTTCCCTGCAGCATAGCATTAAGATTAAAGGTATGAGGCTCTCTGTGGGCTTGTGAACCAGGTTCCACATGCAGTCCCTGTGGAGACACACACAGTCCTTTAATGGTCACAGAGGAACACTTAATTATGTGCATATATGTGCTATACAACCACTCCAATAATGGCATGAGCATAACTGAGCAATACATACGCTTTTATGAACTGAGAGGATAAAGATCGTGATCTCTGATGTACAGTGAACCTGATTTTTCTTCCCCTTCTTATTTTATTTAAATTAATATCACCCTTAAAGTTTGAATTATCCTGCAAGAATGCAGGTTCATTAACTCCAGTTCAGCTTGTGCATCAT